>NC_080099.1:54506738-54714238 GCF_950005125.1 Chionomys nivalis
CCTCCCAACTCATCCAACTTCATACCTCTTTCTTTCTCTCTCTCTCTCTCTCTTTTTTAGTACATACTTGCATCCTTTTATTTGGGAGATTTTTCATTCCATTCAAAATGATGATTTTCTTTTTGTTTTGGATTACATTTTTCTTTCTTTCTTCCTTTCTTTCTTCTTCTTCTTCTTCTTCTTCTTCTTCTTCTTCTTCTTCTTCTTCTTCTTCTTCTTATTATTATTATTATTATTATTATTATTATTAAAAATTTCCACCTCCTCACATTTTCCCATTTCCTGCCCCCATCCCCCCACTTCCCCTCCTCCTTCCTCTCCAGTCCAAAGAGCAGTCAGGGTTCCCTGACCTGCAGGAAGTCCAAGGTCCTCCCTTCTCCATCCAGGTCTAGGAAGGTGAGCATCCAAAGAGACTAGGCTCCCACAAAGCCAGTTCATGCAGCAGAATCAAAACCCAGTGCCATTTGTCCTTGGCTTCTCGGCCAGCACTCATTGTCTGCCACATTCAGAGAGTCCGGTTTGATCACATGCTCCATCAGTCCTAGTTCAGCTGACCTTGGTGAGTTCCCATTAGATCAGGCCCAACATCTCAGTGGGTGGATGGACCCCTTGCGGTCCTCACTTCTTTACTCATGGTCTCCCTCCTTCTGCTCCTCATTTGGACCTTGGGAGCTCAGTCCAGTGCTCCTATGTGTGTCTCTGTCTCTATCTCCATCCATCGCCAGATGAAAGTTCTATGGTGATATGCAAGATATTCATCAGTATGGAAATAGGATAGGGCCATTTCAGGCTTCCTCTCATCAGCTGTCCAAGGAACAAACTGGGGATATCTCCTTGGACACCTGGAATCCCCTCTAGAGTCAAGTCTCTTGCCAACCCTAAAATGGCTCCCTTAATTAAGATACATACTTCCCTGCTCTCATATCTACCCTTCCTCTATCCCAACTCTCTCATTACCCCAAGCTCTCTCCATTCTCCCCTTCTCACTTTTCTCTCCCCATCTCCCCTTACACCCACCCCACCCCTAACCCCAAGTTCCCAATTTTTACCCAGCAACCTTGTCTACTTCCAATATCCAGGGAGATCTTCACCAACCCCACAACGGACAAAGGTCTGATCTCCAAAATATATAAAGAACTCAAGGAACTAGACTTTAAAATGCTAATTAACCCAATTAAAAAATGGGGCACTGAACTGAACAGAGAATTCTCAACAGAAGAAGTTCAAATGGCCAAAAGACACTTAAGGTCATGCTCAACCTCCTTAGCTATCAGGGAAATGCAAATCAAAACAACTTTGAGATACCATCTTACACCTGTCAGAATGGCTAAAATCAAAAACACCAATGATAGCCTTTGCTGGAGGGGATGTGGAGTAAGGGGAACACTCATCCATTGCTGGTGGGAATGCAAACTTGTGCAACCACTTTGGAAATCAGTGTGGCAGTTTCTCAGGAAATTTGGGATCAACCTACCCCAGGATTCAGCAATACCATTCTTGGTAATATATCCAGGAGATGCCCTATCATACTACAAAAGCATTTGTTCAACTGTGTTCATAGCAGCATTATTTGTAATAGCCAGAACCTGGAAACAACCTAGATGCCCCTCAATGGAAGAATGGATAAAGAAAATGTGTAATATATACGCATTAGAGTACTACTCAGCGGTAAAAAACAATACCTTGAATTTTGCATGCAAATGGATGGAAATAGAAAACACTATCCTGAGTGAGGTAACCCAGACTCAAAAAGATGAATATGGTATGTATTCACTCATAAGTGGATTCTAGCCATAAATAAAGGACATTGAGCCTATAATTCATGATCCTAGAGAAGCTAAATAAGAAGGTGAACCCTCTTTCTCTTTCTTTAGAAAACAAAAGGGAAAAAACAAAGAAACATTACAGAATATTTTAAAGTACACAATAAATAAACACATTCACACATAAACATAAAAACACTCAGTCAGACAAAATAATCCACAGTGGTGCACAGCTTTCATCTCAATGCTTATGAGGCTGAGGTTAGCAGATCCATATGTGCTCCATGCCAGTCAAGGCTACATGGTAAGATCTACTTTCAAAACACAAAAATCGAAAGTTAATCATCAATATCACCCAGTCATATTCTGTGACCAATAACAGAAACCTGTATGTAAGATAAACTGGTGCAATAGTGGCACAAATGTTATGTGAGTAAGCAATCAACCTTTGATTGAATTTAAGGCCCACTGAATGAGATGGAACCCATATCTGACATCGCTAAATTGGATAGAAACCTTAAATAAGTTAGGTTTTTGTTAAAGACCTAGGAGGAACCCTACTATTTATTATATTCTGTTATGGCATCATAACAATAAAACAACTCCATATTTCTTATTATAATACTAAAAGATCAACACATCAGTCATCCTCATTAGAAAAGCTCTGAATGAAAACAAAGTTGGACATGAGATCTATAGCTGGACAATTCGAGGAGAGTTAGAGGCTGTGGAGCTTAGTCTTAAATGGGAAAATTTAACTGAAACTCCTTTTTCAAGGCAGGAAAGAGGAAACAGAAAGAATGTAAGAGCCAAAGGTGGTGGATTCCTCAAAGGAAACAGGGCCCTTTAAATACAGCACAGACAGTGCAAATAAGGACTTAGAAGCTGTGACAGCATGAACAAGAACTGCACAGGTTCACAACAGACATAATTCCATCACTGAAAAGCCATAGGGAACACAAATTCTTAACCAAGAAACTATTTTCAATTGATACTTTCTGGGAAAGAGAAAATCAGTTTGTTCTAGTAGAGTGCCACTGAGTCTATCAATCACACTCCAAAGCAGGCTCTCTGCCCAGAAGTAGATGGCCAACACAAAAGAGAATCCATTGTTTTCTGCCTGTGTAGATTTCTTATTTCATTTGGACTAAATGCTCAGTATAGGCTTACTTATTTAGTCATGTGACTCGAAGAATGAAAAGGAATAATTTGTGCTACTTCCTCAACTCCAGTGAGCATTTGGAAAGATTATTTCCCTTCGGGATATTATTTCCCTTGTGCATATTACAACGTGGAAGAAGTTTTGTCAAGGCCTTGAGCAGGAAGGAAAGAGGAACGTTGGCAGAAAGATTGTGACGTTTCCCTCCAGTTTTCCATGATGACCTCACAATGAGCACCTGAATGTGTACAGACTAGCAGTCTTCATAAGCTGGGAGAGTGGAGAATGTAACCCACATACCATCTCCTACTCTTTTAACAAAAGTTGGCTGTTGTTTTTGAAATCACATCACAGAATTCAGAGCGTAAGAGAATTGATTTTCAAAGCTATGTCCCTTTATCCATTGCGAGATCCCCCCAAAAAAATGCTTTCACACAATAAAATCACACATTTCAAAACACCAACTCAAACATCAAATTGTACATTTTTACTGCGTCTCCACAAGAAATAGAATGTATATTAGTAAAAAAATATCAAGAAAAACATTCTCCAGATATGATGCTGAAGGGACTATGCAAACAGCAGTTTGAGTCTGCCAGATCTGACAAGGTCTTTAACGAAACCTATGGCATGGTGTAGTTGCTATAGTCCCAGGCTTCCTTGCACATAAGATTTTAAAATACATTATTCTAAGGTGAGATTGCCATTGACTCACTACAGGGAACAGAACTTTGTTAAGTTATGTAACCTGTTGGTGTGTATTTTACTCTATTTACACTAAAGAGCAAAACAAGATCAATTTGTTTCTCGGTTGAATTAGTTTTCTTGTGGGCACCTCTAGCATGCACTCAAGAACAGCTTCCCAGAAACAAATTTATTTCCCTGAAATGATGGTCTTTATTGGCAACATCTAGTTCTTTTAATTTTACAGTTGGTTTCCCAGCTCTGATCTCTGTTTTCATGAAGCATGAGCCAAGCCCTAGAACAGTTGAATATGCTTACCGTGTAGTTTATGAATTAGTTACTTCTTCAAGTTGGCAAAAGCCATCGAATAAAACACCAGTTGAAGTAAGTCATGCCTTCTTCCCACTCTCTCTAAAGAGGACAATAATTTGTTCTGCATGTATCACAGCATGGTATTAAACTCTAATTGGCATTCATACAGAAAAAGAAAGAGGAGAGAGAGAAACAAATTGAACTATTAACCATTAAATGCTGTGGGTCATACACATATCATGTCAAACCCTTGAGTTTTGGGTCACCAATATGTAAAAGAAATAGACAAACAACCTATTTTACACCTATTGAAAATCCACAGGTATGTGGAGCTTTACACAATAAACATAACCTATTTTGTACCTACTGCGCACCCATGTCTGTGTGGAGGTTTAGACAACTACAATACGAATACATACTTTGAAAATTTGCAGGATGGGTTACCTCTGTCAGGAAGCACCGATTTCTTTCTGATCTTACCTGGTCATATACTGCTGAAGAGATTTAGTTGGTATTTGTGAAAAGGCAACACGGCTCTTCGGGGCACCTTCTACTGCATTAGATGAAGTGAAGGAACACAGCTGTATTTTAAATGACTCTACTGGTTCTTCCCAGAAGGACATGCTCTGCCCGGGAGTGACTGCCATTAGTGTATAAGTGAGAAGTGGCCTGTGCTGCCTCTCTAAGGGTCTTTTAGTGTCTACTCTGCTAGCTCTCATTACATTGCCCGAATCCATTAAGACGGAAGCATTATCTCCATGAAATGTTTTTTTGTGACTAAAGAGGACATTCTGAGCTTTAATCAGTGACAGAACATCTAGTCTGACAAGACAGAGTGACATTGGGTGCTCTACTGCCATCTTTGCTAACTGTGCCTTAAAGGGAAGAACATATTCTCAATAACTTGTGTTTAGTTGGTGTATCAGTGCCCCAGTGAAAATAATTATTTTGAATATACTTAATGTAAATATTGTTGTCACGTGAACTCTTACCTTAACTCTGTTGATGCGTGATCCACAGTAGCACAGCTAAAGCCTTGAGGTTGTTAGGATAACTGTCAGCTCATTTCACATTGACGATGGGTCAGGATAAAACTTGTGTCTTAGGAAGGAGGGAATGATCTTATACCTATCTGCAAAATGAAGTCTAACTCTGCTGTGTGATGTCACAGCAACAGTCTTAAATAGACTCTCAAAGGTTTCGTAGCTTGAGATACTGAGGTGGCCAGACTGTGTTTTTGATGCCAGTATATATTTAAAGATGTGTATATTAATATAAAATATAATATAAAGCAGGTAAAAATGTGCCAATATGGTACACAATAGGATAAAAAGTCCTATAGGGGAATACACTCAACAAAAGACCTTTAGGTGCTTCGGTTTATACATACATGTGAAGTTGGAAAAAAAGAATAAAAATTGAAAGTGTATAAAATTGACATGAATCTTAGATTTTTCTGTTCAAACTGTCTTCACAGAAAAATCAGAAGCATGTAACTCAGAAGATGGAAATGACTAACTCTGAGCCTCATAAAAATATGCTGTGGTAGCTTCTCCAAACCATGACAAGTCACACAGGGGTTTTAAAGATCTCCTCTCCTCATGTTCTCTCTGCAAAAGTCTTAAGACTTGTTTTTTTATGGAAGATTTTCTATTGATCTCATATGACCACAAGCAAAGACGTAAAGTCTCTGATTTGGAACGGTGCAGGTGATTCAGTCAGTAAAGTGCTTGCCCTGCAATCACAAGGAGCTGAGATTCATCCCTAAAGCACATATGAAAGCCCAGGACAGGATAGGATAAAGCACATATGGAAGCCCAGGACAGGATAGGATAAAGCACATATGAAAGCCCAGGACAGGATGTGTCTGTGATCCCAGCAGTGGGGAGATGGGGGAAGGAAGATGTCTGCAAATTCTGCTTCAGCGAGAGCCCCTTTCTCAAAAAATAAGTTGAGCACAGGATGAGGCCAGGCATTAATATTAGCTCTACACACACACACACACACACACACACACACAAACACACACACATACATAACACAGAGAGAGAAAGAGATTCACATACATCTTAGCCCCAAATTTCTGTATACTCTCTCTGTTGATGGTGTAGATTAAATATCTGCAACAAAATAGACTCCAAAGCATTGCAGTCTCATTGGCTATTTATGGTAAGCACTGTACAATATAATTTATTTGAATCAACTAATGACCCTTGGCTAGGACAGTACATGCTCACCACTGCACCCTAGTTACCACCCTGTCTGTCCTTAGGAAATGTGTTGGTCCCTCTCAAATCATCATAGACTTCTAACGGAAGTCATATGAATTTTCTTAATCAGACACATTCATATCTGTGAGAAGATCTTCCTGGGATGAAGAGAGCGTATAAGGTAACACATCACCGCTGCAGCAGTGAGTTCACCTCACTGCCTCCACCCCTGCTGATTATGCACCACAGACTTTCCTTCTAGGAAGCATATACTTGAGATTAAGTCTACACCCAGCTATTACTATTTAAATTTCTTCCTCTCAATATTCCATTTATTTTGCTTTCATACTGTGTGGGCTCTTCAAAAATGACACTCATAAAATATAACACTGTTTTTTTTTTCAAAAATTGTGGTGTCTTTGAATGCACAGGACCATAAATAAGCTCAGTGGTTCAGCTTGTATGTTTCAAACATCAGCTTCTTTATCTCTGTCACTGCAAAGGTCTTTCTGGTCTGTCTTTCCTGATGCTTATGATAAAATGCTTACATGGGAGTCCTCAGTCTTCTCTCCTCCCTTTCTCATCTCCTCCCTTTTTAATTTCCTCATTTTAGTCAAGCACTACTTTGGGGTCTGTGATAGCCCCCCATGCAATGTGTTCCTGAAGCATCTAGAAATCAGAGACGAGGGAGCATACTGCCTGAGTAGTCACCTTGCAGGCCAATTTCTTGCTTGGTTTCATCATTTATTAGTAGGACTCCTGTGTCTTACAGGTTTCTGACATCTCAGCCTTAGACAGGCTTTAGTGCCTCTCTACCCTTTTTTCCTCATTGAATTTGCTAACCAAAATAAGTGACCCTCAGCTTCCCCTGCTGCAGTGGTTCCACTTCTGAGTACTACGGTTTGTGTGCTTTGTCAACAATAGCAGCATGGGAACGGCTTTCTTTGCAAACTTCTGTGGGTACAGATCACTGTCACTTTCTATATTCATTTTCTGCTCCTCCTTTGTCTCATCTCATTGCTCAGTGTCTAAAATCGCAAGCGCAATGAAAGCACAGGTGCAACACTTTCCTTCTTGTTCTCATGTAGTGGTCCCATTAATTAGGGGACCCAGTTTTACAATTTATTTTCAATAATCAGCAATTAAAACGTTCATAGGAAGGTATCTTCCAAGCCAGGGAAATGACTCAGCTGGTAGATGCTTGCTCACAGCTGTCAACTTAAGTTTAATCCTTATAATCCATGTAATGGAAGGGGAGACAGATCTGCAAATTGTCTCCTGGTATTCACACAGGCACTGAGAACACACACACACACACACACACACACACAAAATGTTACATAATAAATATTTTTACATATTGTTTTATTTATAAATGGATTGTTTTTCACAGACCTTTTAAAACATAGACATTCATAAGCCTAAAAGTTATATGCTCTGAGCTGTATGGCAGGCATTATTTTTGGTTTCTTCAAAGAAATGCATCAGACTCCTTTTACAGGAGTATGACTTCTCCGATATGGAAGCACTGAGCAGGCATCACAGATTTTCACTTTATCACCACAATTACCGAAACATAAATGTAGGCAAAATTGTGTGACTCAGGAAACAGACATAGCCAGAGTCTCAAATATCCACTGACACCATCAGATCAGAAGCCAGGCTGTGTCCTTGTTGTGAAAGCCTTGCATGTTTTATGAAGAACAGAGTGGAAGAAGGGTAAATATGTTTTGCTTAATTTCCTGCCTATATAAATAGAGTGCATTTCGTGGGCCCCAGAAGCGTTGGAATGACCAATGGCTGTCCTGGCCCATGGAGCAGTCTCAGCAAGCATTAATGCACTGAAGCTCACCTTCTTTTCTTCACACCTCTTTCCCCTCAGTCTTCCAGAGAGTCTGTAATTATGAAGTCCGTTTAAAAATCTGTGAGGAATCAAGTCAACAGAACACTATACTCAGAAGCACTGCCTTCCAATTTTCAACGAGCATGGGATATACTTACTACGTTAGAGATTGCAGAGCACTGGGTCAAATGTTTTCCTCACAATCTTCTTTACAAAGCATAATTTCCCAATTATTTTCTACTGTATTTTTCCTTTCCTAGTTGCTTCAAATTAAACGCAAAAAAGCCCCTGCACCAAGTGATGAGTCTCTGAAAAGCTGTAACTGTATTGACTTTCTCTATTTGTTTTCCCAAACTGCTGAGATTTTTTTTAAAAAAAAAATCCTAACTTAAAGCATAAAATATAATTGCTTCCTGTGATGCAGAGCAAGTAGAACACGGATATGTCAGGAGTGGGAGTGGAAAATAGTACAATTACTTCTGCAATACTGTTTGACAGTTTGTTACCAAGGTAAATTTATGTCTATTCTATGACCCATCAATATTACTGCTAGGTATATATACAAAAGATAAATGAAAATATACATCCAGTGAAAGAATTGTGTCAAAATATTCACGACAGCTTTATTCATAATGGAATCAAACTTTAAACAGCTCATATGTGACTCAAGAAAAGAATGCATAAATAAACTATGATATACTCATTCAACGGGGTAGAGTTGGCAATAAAGAAAACTAAGAATAGTCCTCACATATACGTGGATGAATTTAAAAAGTAGATGGAACAAAGAGGAAACAAAAAATTAATCTGTATGCTTCCTTTTTGCTGAATTGTAGACTAGGTTCACACAGCGCATGCTTTAGCTTAAAAATCTGATTATCTGAGTTGCCTATCATGTCAGAAAACCATAGAAATCTTGCCAGCGTGATAAACATATTCTCCATCTTCACCTGACCATTACTACAGAGATTTACACTCCCCCAAGTCCTGTAAAGACTAATCTAGCTCTATAGTGAAAAATCTCTGCATTCAATTTTGCATAAATTGCAGGTAATTTTTCTTTCTTTTGTTAGGCAGCCAATAGACTATGTAGCCTCCACCATAAGTGAAATTATTATAATCCTATCTTAGCCTCCAGAGGACATGATTATGGGCACATATATCATGCCAAGCTGTTTCTTTTATTACCTTTACTTATGTTTTGTTGTGTGGAGGCATACACAACCTATAATGCATTATGGAATTCAGTGGAAAACTCCCAAGTGTTTCTCTCTTTCCATCATATGGATCTTAGAGATTAAACTTAGATCATCAAATTTGGCTTCAAATATGTTAATCAGATAAGACCTCTCACTGGCTCAACTACCCCATTTTAAGTGCCACATACAATGTTTCACATAAAAATTGAACTGAAAACTGATTTTTTAAATGTTTAGACATTATGGGGATTTCTTTTGTCTACATAATCAACCAAAAAATGCAAAATAATTTAACCGTCTAAATTTCAGAAGAATACAATTTAAACAGGTTGACTTTCCTTTGAAATAATCCTGTTCACATGGGTGAGAAAACATTGCTCAGAGAGGAAGATGCACAGTGGTGGCTCTGAATTGACTCTCAGGAATTTCCTCCTAGGTCTACAGACGATGTCCACTTATTTATTATGACAATTATTCTCTTGCCTTCTCATCCCAGCAGTCTCCTTCCATTGACACTGTCATCCAAGACTGCACCCATCAGGAATCCCTCCACAGGCTGTGTTTCCACAAAGGCGACAGTAGAAATATTTTTGTGGCTTGTCGCCACACCTATCAGAGTTCTCAGTCCAGTTAAATTTCTCAGCACCTTTCTTTTTTATCATGAGTTAATATGCTCTAAAGCATGCATAACTTTTTATAACTTGGTGTGTGGTTATTTACATTGGTAAGACTTGGGAAAGAGAGAAACAAAAGATAGGGATAATTACAGACTCCAACTTGCTAGTAAACTGGGAGACATTCCAAGGTTTAAGCCTGTACCAATAAAACTTTCTCAATCACCCTGCAATGTAAGTGATATATTGTAGCTAAGGAATGAACAAGAAAAAATTAAATGAAGAAAGATATAATAGTAGTTTGCAAGTAGGTCTTACTAAATCAAGCTCTTCCTAAATACAGCACAGTGATTCTACATTATGACCACAGACTTGTATCTGAATTGCAGATAAGCTTGAGATAACTTTAGTTGTTAAAAATTTTGGAAAGACTGAACAATTATCAATGATCTTTGAGTGGGGGAACTTTAGTGATTTATTCCTAGTTTTGTGCATGTGTCTCTTTTGAATAGACTTTTTTTTCCCAACTCAACATAGATCTCCCTTGAAAAACAGATATCAGTTTGTAGTTACAAGCAGATACTTGTTTTTATGTAGAAAACAACATCAACTATTATTCAATGTTTCTGCTTCATTTTGTCATGGAAATGAAAGTATTAAATGGAATGGCTAAGTATGCCCAGACCAAAACTTCACAGTAGAATTCAAGACATCTTCAACTGGGTAAATATAAGAATTGTTCGTTCAGACACTTTAATTTCAAAATCTCATGCATCACACTATGGCCACAGAGTACGCAATGTATTTGTGACCCACTGCTTGTGATCTAATTATCTGACTATGTCATTGCTTAAGCCAGCAAATGTCAGTACAAAGTTGATTCTATGAAATTATATCGGATGGTCATTTGTGAGCCTGAAGCCTACATGTTTTGGGGATGGCAATAATCTGAGAGCTTGACTAGAATTCAGTTTTGCTTCTAACAGGGCTTCTCTGTATGGCTGTTGCTGGGCAGTTTCAGTTTCTCATCTTGGAAACCACTTCATGGTTTTCTTCAGTACCCTCATAACATAGCAGATAGCATTTCCCTGAACAAGTTATCAAAGAGATCAAGCTTGGAACTGTAGTTCTTTCTATGGAACTTATTTCTGAGATCAGAGTTCTTCTAGCATATCCTGTTCATTTTGTGTGCATCAGCATGTCTAATTCACACAAAAGGAGAAAGAGATGAGATACCACCATTTGAAAAAGGTTCAATGAATTTGTGAGGACCAGTGTGGTGGTGCATGCATTTAATTCCAGCAATGAGGAGGCAGTCATGTGGACCTTTGTGAGTTTGAGACCAGTGTGGTCTACACTGAAAGTTCCAGACCAGCCAGTGATTTAGAGTGATACATTATCTTATAAAGGGAAGAAAGAAATAAAAATAATTTGTAGACATATTCTAAAGTTAATACTCAGTGAGTGTTAATCTAGAACCCCACAGAATGAAATCAGTTAGGCTTTAGTGTTTAATCCTAAAGCACTAGTCTCAACAATAGGACACTATCACAGGAGGAATGAACCAAAAACCAGAAGGCAAAGCTAACTAATTCTCAGAAAGTGAAGCAAGAGTAGAGAAAGCAGCTAATGAGGCATTTGTCTCTGTCTGGCCTTTTCCTCCTTTCCTGGTCCTATTCCCAGGCTCTTGTATTTTGCCCCACACTAAAACAAGTTACTTCTTCCTGTCTTAAATTGACAGCCAGAAGCCAAGTAGTGCTAACACAGAATAGCATTTGTTAACAGACAACTTATAGTTTCATAGTAGACATTCTGGAGTACCTGTCAAGTCTTCAGTAATTAGTAGGGGACCTTAAGAATATCATTGTACCCTCAAAGGATTGGTTTATTTGTGTTAAATTGGGAGGGATCAAAGTAGGTTTTTTTTCCAAGGCCCTATAAATGGCTAGAATTTTCACAGAGTCAAATGTTAGAGTACCAAATGTTGTTTTTCCTTTCATGGTTCTATCAGTTGTAGTTGAGGCCTGAAGTCCATTACTTTTTAGGTAAAGCTATAGTGTTTCCTATGTGATTGTTGTTTTCATTTTAATTTGGAGTCATCCTTTTTCATTAATTTCATGGATTTGCCCAGTCTTGCTTTGGGCAAGTCATCAGGGCATAATGCAGTATTGGTATCATTTTCTTATTTCATTAAGATGCCCAGAGGACTTGCAGAATCATATGCCAACAAATTTAAATTATTAATTTTATTGCAACAAGCATTCTATAATGACAGTACTGAAATGCTTTGTAAATTAGTTTTTAACTAGAAAAATAAGGAGATGGAATTTAGACACTTGGGAAATAATGAAAAAGTGAGACAATATTGCTATTGATTTGAAGTCAGGTCAGGGGATAAATACATATATATTTTAAAGTGCAATATTCACAAATCACTGGACTTAGATGAGATAGTAATGAGAGTTCTGGACAACCTCCCAAATGTGTAACAGTAAAGAAATTAAGTAATCACAAGAAACAGAAAATGGTAACGTTAATATATAAAATTTAAAATTTTAATTAATATTCTTTTAATTGACTCCTTCTTTTAATTAAAAAGCATATTTTCATTGCTCTTGTTTTAAAGCTTACTATACACAATAGATATATAATCAGAGACAAGGGATGATTCAAAGTCCCATTTCTGAATGATCTTGGGTAAATCACAAAAACCAATTTGAAACTGTCTTCACCTGAAAAATGGGGACATTAAACCCCCACACGGGGACTTTTTGTGGCTCAAATAAGGTATTGCACATGAAAGCAATTTGTAAACTGTGAAATACTCTACAATACAGAGAATTTATAAATTTACAGATATTTGTCATTTCCAATTAATTTTACTGAGAATCCTTTGTCGGTGTTAGGAATGAGAGAATGGTGGATTCTATTGTGACTTTATCCTTCAGATGGTCCAACCTGACTCTGAAAAATATAGCTTGGCATAGATTTCAGCCTCCATAAGTGCAGTGAGAGCTATAGACTGAGGAATAAAGAGAAGTAGACCAGCAGAACAAGTTTTGTCAGTTTTTGTGTTTTGTTAGACACTTAAATAAGAAGACACTCAAGTAAGGGGCATAAGAAACTAGTCATCAAAATGTACCAAAGTTTTCCTGGGTCTAATTTGCCGTGATATGTCACCTTCATGCTATCTGTCCAGTTTGCTTTATTAGACTCTGTACTGCAGCTGTGATCACTCAGAAGGTGCAAAGGGAATCAGCCAAAGGGTAGATATAGGCAAGGACTGGATGCCTCACCTTGGTAAACTTCTGAGCATGTGCATTGGCCCTTCAGCTTAAGAAGTCAAAATCATGTCCTGGGAGGAATATAGACACCTATCTTCTCAAGTGAAAGTGTTTGGCTGGGGTAGAAAACCAAGGCTCACTTCACCCAAAAGGTAAACCAGGGCATTAACTATGCAGAAACATTGTTTGGTGATCTGTGTGGTAGAAGCCATCAGGACACCGGAGTCAGCGTATAGGTTGGAGTTGGGCATTTCAGCACTAAGAGATGAGGAAACATAAACCCCTGTCAGAAGATGGTACTATACCCTCACAGTGTCTTTCACAACAAGGGGATCTAAGGAAAGGATAATCTGGAAAGACCCCGAGCCTTACTACCAGAGAGGAAAAAGTCAGAGACTTACAAACTATCCTCATGATTTGTTTAGATATGTAGTTTATCATGTGACTGACTGGAGGGCAAGTGGTAAGAAAAGATACAGGAATGACAACTTCACTGTCCCTACAAGGCAAGTCTGGGACAGTCAACAAGAAAACTGGTGGGTTTTCCATAATGGAATTTCATAGATGATATCACTGAGACAAAAATAATACTGGGATGCCAAGACTAACAGCTTATCATCTCTAAAAGCACTGGGGTTATTGTATTTTTGTGAACTAAAACCTGAAGTGATCAGTTTAAATTTGTGTTTCCTGTTTTGCTTAGAGGACAATGGATGCCATGACCCCCTTTGGAATAACGTAATGAGAATGGGCATCGAATTCTGACCACAGTGGTATGGACTACGCTGTATTTTTACTTAGGATCACATTTCTGTGCCGTTGCCACACTACATAATGAGCAGTGGTGTCCCCATTTTGGTGATCATGATTTGATGGTCTCAGACTTGACCATAGGTTCACAAAATTCTCAGTGGACAACTCCACATTCCATTTTCTTTGGAAACTTACACAGGAAGACTTAGTGATATTTTGGCATGTGTTGATGATTATTTTTCTGATGGTTAATGGTCTTCTTTTGGGCAGAGCAACTAGCTGCAGGGTAGCTCATAGAAGCTGGCTATTGAATTATGGTAGGGTAAGCAGGTCAGAAGTGAAAGGATTCCTCAGCGCTCATGTACTTCCCCAAAGACTGCATCATTCCATAACTTCCCTGTGGGGAAGAGCCACAGAGACTAGCTAAGTTAATCTTCACTCTGCTGTTCTTTTTTTTTAAATTATTTATTTTTTTATTCTTTTCTAATTAATATTTCCACCTGCTCCCCGTTTCCCATTTCCCTCCCCTCCTCCCAAATATTTCCCCCTCCCCCCACTCCCCTCCCCCTATCCCCACTCCTCTTCTCCTCCCCCCACACCATTCCCCCTCCCTCTCGATACTGAAGAGCAGTACAAATTCCCTGCCCTGCGGGAAGACCAAGGTCCTCCCACTTCTATCTAGGTCCAGGAAGGTGAGCATCTAAACAGGCTAAGCTCCCACAAAGCCAGTTCATGTATTAGGATCGAAACCTAGTGCCACTGTCCTTGGCTTCTCATCAGCCTTCATTGTCCGCCATGCTCAGAGAGTCCAGTTTCAACCCATGCTTATTCAGTCCCAGACGAGCTGGCCTTGGTGGGCTCCCAATAAATCAGTTCCACTGTCACAGTGGGTGGGTGCATCCCTCGTGGTCCTGATTTCCTTGCTCATGTTCTCCCTCCTTCTGCTCCTCATTTGGACCTTAAGAGCTCAGACTGTTGCTCCAAATTGAGTCTCTGTCTCTACCTCGATCCATCGCCAGATGAAGGTTCTAAGGTGATATGTAAGATATTCATCAGTATAGGATAGGGTCATTTCAGGTTCCCTCTCCTCAGTTGCCCAAGGTACCAGCTGGGTACATCTCCCTGGACACCTGTGAACCCCTCTGCTGTTCTTACACTGGTCCTCTCTTCTGAGAGAAGCCGAACCTTCAGTCAAGACCTTTCTTTTTTTTTTTTTTTTTTGCTTTTTTCTAGACAGGGTTTCTCTGTGGTTTTGGAGCCTGTCCTGGAACTAGCTCTTGTAGACCAGGCTGGTCTCGAACTCACAGAGATCCACCTGCCTCTGCCTCCCAAGTGCTGGGATTAAAGGCGTGCGCCACCACCGCCCGGCAAGACCTTTCTTAACATCCAGGAGGTCTGGTTGGTAAAGGCTAAGACAATTGAGTCAGTCAGGGTATCTTTCCTGAGAAGAGGGTAGGGCTGGGCTTCTATTAGATGTTGGAGAACCCTGGAATGTTTATCACATTCACTAGAAGAACACAGGAAAGGACCCATAGCAAGAGAAAAACTTCAAAGCAAAGACCCAGGTTAATTAAAGGGCCATTTTTACAGTACTCAAGATACTGAACCTATATTCACAGAGCCCAGGAGATTACTCTCTGAGCAGTTTGCTGCTGGCTGGATGCTGAATTTGGAGCACCTGTGATCTGTTCTTAGAGGAGAAAGAGGCAGTGCTTATTTGTCCCTTATAATTGGCACCTTCGTTTATTCCCTTTTACGGCATTAGCCCCGGACTTCAGACTTTCTGATGACTGCTGAAAGGCATTTCCATGTCTCCCACTCAGGGGAATGCCCATCTGCCTAAACCCTATCACTTCCAGCTGGATTTGACACAGATTTGTCACTAACAGCAATCTCTTTTTCTTTGCTTTCTTCAACCCAAGACTGAACATCTGCCTTCTACCCTGGCAAGAATAATACATCCCACATGAGCAAACACAATATGCTCTCCTGGTATCACTCTTAGAGACAGGATTTCACTTGCCACTGAGGATAATTGCACCATATTACATGAAGGAAGCATTTATTCCTGGTCTAAGTCACGTGTAATCTTACATATGGAAGCTCCTTTCCACTGGTTATTAGAGACAAACAACTTCTCATAGCAGTCATCTTCCTCCAACATGTAAAAATATCAAATGTCCTTTCCTTCTTGTGACAAAAAGGACAATGTCAGCATTATTCTGCAGAAAATAATATCTCTATGATTATAGATAGCTTTTGATTTCATTTAATTTTTGTAATAGGATCTTGGATCTTGCATTGACTGGCCTGGTACTCATTATATAAGTTAGGTTTGCCTTAAATTTGATTCAAGGCTCCTGCCTTAGCCACTGAGTGCTGAAACTGTAAGTACATGCCTCCATATCTGGCTTTCTGTGCTGATAGTCATATCTGACTTTATAGTCTGAGCAGTATTTTCAGGGTCTGATACTATGTCACCGATATTATAACCTGTGTTTATTTTTATTTGGCTTTTTGTTTATATGTGTGTTTTCTATTGCTATGGTAAAACACTGACCAAAAACAACTTAGAGGGGAAAAGGGTTTACTTGGCCCAGATTACACTCCATAATACAGGGGAGTAAGGGCATGAGGTCTGTGCAGCAAACCTGGGGACGGGAAATGGGGCAGAGACCATAAAGAAGCACTGCTAGTGAATTTACTCTGCCATGCTCCTTATTAATCCAAGATTACTTATGCAGAGAATGACACTGCCTATAGTAGGGTGGGTCTCCAAAATCAATAAGAAATGGCCTCACAGAGCAGTATAATGGAGGCAATCTCTCAACTAAGCTTTCCTTTTTTGACAAGTGACTCTTGGCAAAATCTCTCAGGTACATATGAGTTCAGTGGATGTTGGCTAGATCACCAACAAATAAGACTTATCATAGACTTCAAAGTAAAATACCCAAATTTTCCTTCATCAGAAACTTAGGGGAAAATGTCATGTAAATTTTCAAATGTATTGTTAAATATAATATTGAAATTGAAGTCTTAAACTATGTGTAAAAAAGCAAGAGTATGATACATGCCCCCCCCCAAAAAAAATGAGTTAAAGCCACAAGGGCCACTGAAGATAAAGGTAACATCTGATAATCTGTCATGTATAAAAGAACCAAGCACAGTTTCTAGGTTAAAGAAAACTGATGTCTTCCTTACTCTTTTTTTACTGATTTCATGGCACGTAGTAAAAAGTTAAGCTAGAAATTATGTCTAATGTTTCTATTTTCAAAGCCTCTGCCCCAGATGATTCTGCTGTGACAGGCGTCCCCTCCCTGTGGAAATCTTAAGGGTTTTTTTAACCACCAATTTTGAGAATTATTGAAAGTTAATTTAGAATTCAAAATCCAGGCTATAGAAATAAAAACAAACAATCTTTGGGATGCTAATCTAAAATAGGACCATTTCCCAAAGCTCCTACTTTCATCTGTTTTAGAAAAAGACCACTCTCGGGAATAAGACAAGTTACAAGCTATTGCTCTTCATACATAACCCCCACCATCACCACCAACGTGTCCTGAATCCCAATGCCAGGCCAACTACATCACTAGTAATCAACTCTTATCCCAAAAAGTGAGCATAATCAGATGCTAAATCAAATAAATATGTCTTACTTTCTGTTCTAATGTCAGCCAAATTCCATTTCTGGTGAGAAGCCAAGGGGAACAAGAGCCAAAGGCATACGGCTGTGGGCACCTTTGTGCCAGAAACATGTCAACACATTGGAAAGGATTCAGAGAAGGGAAGCAGAGGTGACTAAAGGGCTGGGGAGTTTACTTATGAGGGAGATTAAGAGAGCTAAATGTGTATATACATTGGCTAAGAAATATATGGGAGGAAACAGAGGGAGATGATTTGAAGTGTGGACAAGTTCATTCAAGGAGGTAGTGGTGTGGGAACCAGAGAAAATATGGAGATTTGTAGGGAAAGTATCAGAAAACAGGAGCAACAAGCAATCCCTAGTTGTCATGACATTATGCAATAACATGTTGATTCAAAAGAAAAGTGTTTTATTTCAGCATATGTAAGAGCAGATATAAAGGAATAAAAAACATGTTATTAAACAGGAAAGACCTGAAACATACACAGAAGAAACAAAGTCTAGCTGTTCCACCTCCTGTTTTATTCTGAGACTATTCCCACCAGTCCCTTACAGTCATCTGAAGGATGACTGCCTCCTGACAGCAAACGGAGTCTTGGGAGTCAGCTCTTAGGTCACACTTTATCATTCTTGGCTCCTTTACCCAGTGAAGTGTTTGGAACATGATGAGCACTGAGTTATAGTAACTTCAAATACCGCTCCACACATGTACTGAAATGTAACAACTTAGAAGGGGTATTGTTCATTATTTTACAATGCATAGCTCCATGATTATTTTGTGTACTCATAGAGTTGTTTAATCAATCACCATGATAAGTTTTGGAAAATTGCTTTTACTCCATCAGTAAATCTTAAGATCTCGTATCTACTAGATGTCACCCCACAATTATACCCCCAAATTAACTTGATAAATATAGAGTATCAGAAAACAGCAAAAATATATAAAGAAGTTTCCACCAAAATGATTATCTTGAAGACATGATCTTGATGAGGATACAAAAAGTCAATCATGAACAAGATAGGTTGATGGCCTACATCTTTTGATCCTACCAACTTTCGTTACCAGAAATATAGTGTTCATAACGACAATCCTCTCCACCTCAAGGCCCAAGAAAATTCTAATCAATTCCCTGTTTCTACAGAATTACCTATTCTTATAGTTTCATGTACTGGGCCTTTGTTTCTATGTTCTTTAAATGCAGGTAGCGCTCCTAAGTCTACCCTTGCTGAAGCATGAATTGGAACTGCACTTATTCTCCCAGCCAAGCAATAGTGTACGGTATCAATGCAGGTGTATATCTGTTCACATGAACTAATTTGTTCATTTCCTCTCTTGGAAAATGCCTAATAATTCAATTTCATCCTGTAACCACCCCAGACAGAGTGGATTGACCTACGACTATTGGTATCTCTGGAAAGAGATTCACTTTCTAAAGCAAAAGAAGTGAAGCTGAAATTCAATGTCCCATGTTAGTTTCCCTGGAAATACTGTGATTTACAATGACTTTCAGGTAAAGTGAGTCCCATTTCTTAGGGGAACATTTAGGCAGTCTCTCTTAATGACCATCACTTGATTATTTCCCAAAAAAGGTTAACAGTGGTGCAGCACTCTGTTTCTTCCAGCAACAATGAAGTATGTGTCTTATTTTGCTTCTCTGGCAATAGAATTTAACAAAAAACTGATATAAAATATTTCAAAATGTTCTAGGAGTGGGTTTTAAAAGCATGCTCCAAGGCCAGCTCCATTGTTAAAGGCATCTGCCACTAATCTTGATAACCTGGGTTCAATACCTGAAAACCAAATGCCAGTAAGAGAGTACTGATTCCTTTAAGATGCTCTCTGACCTCCATTTATGATCTCAAGGATATGTGTGAGTAGCGTACATACATACACACACTCACAAACAATAAACAGGTAAATAAAAGTGTAATGCAAATCCTAAAATTTATTATTTAATCACACTGATTAAGATACCATACTGTTTTTCCAAAAGACCAGAATTCTGTTCCCAGCACCCGCATCACGTGACTCACAACCACCTGTTATTCAGACAGGTCCAGGGGATCTAAAGCCTGTATGCCTCCACAGGCACCTGCACTTGCATCTACACACAGACAGACAGGTATTTACAAACAAATTTAAGAGTAATGAAAATAGGTAAGTGGCCTGGGAATTTCATCCTCACTCCCGCCTATTGCTATAATCCTTTGCTCTGTGCAGCACCACTTCAAATAGACTATTCACTCAATGTGGTACTCAAGTTGGGAATGCTAAAGAAGCTCTTGCCATCAAAAATAAGTTACCCAAAGTCTTCACTTTTGCCTGTATTGCTAGTTTAAAATACACTCATCAGCACTATTGCTTGCTTTTCCCTGTGCTGACTTCAAGTTTAGGACTCTTCATGTTGAACTCAAGACAAAGCTTTGGTAGAAACTGAAACATATATCTCTATAAGATTCCTCATTTGTATGTCTTTATTCATTTATATAAATGTGCAAAGAAGAGCAGGTTTTAAGGGCTAAAAATTTAGTATTCACATTTCTTTTCAAAAGTTATCTATATTTTCTTAAAAGAAAATAATAAATAAGCAAACACCTCCCTTCTGTTTCTACTCCATTTACCTCCACTGTCTAATCAAAAGCTGGCTCTCCCCTCTCTGGATTATCACCACATGTCTGACCTTCCAATAGATTCTGTTATCTGAAATTCTTCACTCAGACCATAGGCAGAATGAGTTCCCATAATACATTACTTTCACTGAAAAATCTTCAATGTCTCTGCCAGGAAAATGCAGTATCAAACTCCTGAACTCTACCTTGCATTTCTACCGTGCTTGGAGATATCCCTCTGCTTTGGAAAGACACGTTTTATTCCTGTTTCTTAATCTTTATTACCTGTATAACTATTGGACAGATTATCCTAATAAACATGAACATCGGTTTTCCATTCAAGCACACACACACATACAGACACACACACATATGCACGTGCATGCACACACACACACGCACACACACACCCCTTTCAGTAGCAGTGGCATGGTGAATATCCAGGGTCCCTCATTTCCCCTCTTTCTCTGAATTTCTGACACTGCAACTTTGCCTTTCTGCCTAACACTCCCTGGTTTATACCACATCTCTAAGAGTTTAATTATTCATTACTAATTGCCTCTACTACTTATTATTTGAGGTCCCGTGTTGAGATTAATTTCAGAGGCCAATCAGAGTTTTTCACAGGTACTCAATAGTTTTTACTGAAGGATTGATTCATTAAATCAATATGGACAGCTTGAGATGAAATATATTTCCTGTAGTTTTCAGGAACTTTGAATCCAGTGCTTACAGCCCTAAGGGATGGTTCCTTCTCTAGTTCTGTGGCAACAACGAGCTCTGGCCCAGCACAGACAGCCAGTTTTTCCAAAGTCTAGCCATTAGGAAAAGTAAATAAAGCTACTGTCCCAAGAAGACAAATACATTCTCCTTCATAATTTTTAGTTTTATTATTATTCTATGTATATGCATTATATGAATGTGGCACATGCGACAGTCTGAGGACAATGTTCAGAACTCAGTTCTTAGTTATTTCCTTCTACTGTAGTATCTATGAACTCAGGTAATCATACTCCAACAGCAAGTGCGTCTACAAGCTGCCCCCTCAATGCCATTCTATCTGTCCATCTATCTGTCTGTCTGTCTGTCTGTCTCTCTCTCTCTTTCTCTCTCTCTCTCTCTCTCTCTCTCTCTCTCTCTATCTATCTATCTACTATGTATGTATCTATCTATTGTCTATTATTGTCTACCTGCTTGTCTATCTATCTATTATGCATGTATGCATTTATGTATCTATTATCTATTTATTATGTATGTAGGTATGTATCTATCTATTATCTAGTATCTGTCATCTGTCTGCCTATCTAATATATATATATATATATGTATATATATATATATATATATATATATATATATATAGAGAGAGAGAGAGAGAGAGAGAGAGAGAGGGAGAGAGACCATGTGTTTCCAAGGTCTCTAAATCTTAGTTACTCACCTGAATATTTTGAAATTAATTCAAGATCCAGAGCCCTCAAAGTAGAGTATTCACCTTGCTGAAATGAGTCCAGGAATGAAGAAGCTAACACATCTCTGATGTGCAGGATGCTACTTCTTTTCATATATTGTGTTGGGCTTGCTCTTTACCCAGAACCCACTGTGCCAAATCAGGCTTGTGATTAAGATCAAGTCTACCGGGAAATCAGCAAAGAGTTGGAGAGCATTTGAAAAGGGCCTTGCTGTCCAAAGTCTGAAACCCTGCAAACAGCTGCTAGAGTGCTATTGTTTTATTTTTTTGCTTCTTTTAAAGGGCAAGCTCTAAAAAACTGGGAATTTATAGAAAGAATTTTAGTACAAAGAATGCAGCAAAAATCGTTTTCTCCTGAAACAAACTGAGTGGCCAATTGCATAGAATGATCGTATGTGGGTGGCTGTGCCTGCTTCAGGGTCCATTTAGAACAAAAGCACCTTTTCCTGATTGAAAAGACCTGTTCTCCCCTCAGGCAGGACATCGAATATACTGACTCCTCTCAGACCCATTTAAAGCCTCTCAAAAATGTGCCTTCCATGAGGAAAAGAAATTGTTCCCTTATTGGGTCAAAGAATACTGGGGCTGGAGTAGACATTCAAGGCCTTCCATTTTACATTTTATTTTATTTTATGTTCCTTTACCCTCTTCTGATTTGATCTGAAAATAAAGGCAATAAATAAAGGCCAAATGCCTCTGTGTGACAGAGAAAAGAATGTACCATCAAATCAAGCTCATCCTCCATCGTTCCTCAAGATCTTCTGCCAGTTATTTCTACACAGGTACAAAGCAGCATATCAAACAATAGCTAATCAAGAGGATTCATTAAATAGGTTAACATCATTAAGGCAAAATGCTGTGATATTTTCTGTCTAAATAACCCATATATTCTAAGCCCATGTGATCTAGAAACAGAAGTTTCTAGATTTCCATATTTCATTCAAAAATGTGTAATTTATGCCTGGATAGACATGACACTGCCTGAGAGTATGTGTTTGTGATTCTTTTTGGTATATTAATTTGAGATTGGCGAGTAAAAGGACTGAGAAATGTTGTGATTTAGAAATAGTGTCTCCAAAAGGGACTCCTATTCTGAAAGTGTGACCCCTGGCTGCTGCTGAAAAGGGGAAAGTAGGGTCTAGTTAGAAAGTTCTCACTGGGGCTCAGCCCTTTTCCTTCTGTGCTCCTCTCCTCTAACTTCATTCCTTCATGAGTCAAGAAACCTCTTCCACCAGAGATTGACACCAGAGTGATGTCCCTTCTCTTTCAAGTTGTTCTCTCAGCAATTTTGATCTCAGCTACACAAATGTAACCAACAACATAAGAAAGAAAGCCACAGAGTATTGTCTTGGGTTTCTATTCCTGTAAAAAGACACCCTGAGCATAGCAGCTCGTACGAAGAGAAATTTAACTGAGTTGGTAGCTTACAGTTTCTGGTTTTCAGTCCATTATCCTCATGACGGGAAACTTGACAATGTGCAGGCAGATGTGGTGCTGGGTCACACTAGATGAAGCTTGAGAAAAAGACCTCAAAGCCCGCCTTCAGTGACAAACAAGGCCACACCTCTTAATGGCGGCACTCCCTTTAGGAAACATTTTCTTTCAAACCACCACAAGTATCCAGTGACAGCAAGTTAGCATCAGAGAAAGAAAATCAGCAGATAATTTGAAACTGAAGGAGGTCACAGGTGCATACTAGGAAGCACTGTATATGAATGGGTGCTCCAATGTGGAAGAGTAAGATGCCAGGCTGATGTCGGACCAGAGATCACAATTCTAAGAAGGAAATGGCTCATTCAACTGCCTCTCTGGGTCTTATTTGTCTTCTAAAGATTCTTTTATCAGATGGACTCAAAAACATTATGTTACTATTGAAATAATGCATAATGTATAGAATAGAAAAAAGAAAACATAGGGGATAATGAAATAGAATGAATAGAATGAATCAGTTATTTAGATTTCAAGGACAGCATTTTCAAGAAGGCAAACGCTTTTCTCCAAGTACCAATATGGCAAAAACTGGTATAAATATGTTCAAAAGACAATATATGTAGGGAGCATGCAAAAATAATAATTCCATATTTCATAAAACAGAAATGGTTAGGAGTGTTTGAATAGAGGTTATTGCCCAAGGCACTCATCCTACCTAAGTTTGATTTCACTGTGACATATTTCTAATCAGACACAGAAACTATGATAAATGTCTAGTTTTGTGTGATGAGAAGATCCCTTTCATCCTTCAATCAAATCAATATTTTATTTTTGAACTATTGAGCCAAATTTTTTTTACATTTGCTATTTAACAATAAATTTGTGTTAAGTTCTAAAACATTTCCTAAGGAGCTCATGAAGGAAGCATTCACTCAGAGCCTCCAGTTATAAGGACCCCCCCTCCCCGAGTATCCCAGGCACCCACACACCAGGTTTCTTTGTTTTAAAGCAATCATGTTGTGTCTTTAGCTCATCCCACTTCATAACTTTAATTAAACAAAATTAAAATTAATTATTAATGTAGCAATTAGATGGATTAGCTAAGGTGACCCAATACTTAATTTTTTTTCTCTTTACAAGGTGTTTCCAGCCCATCTACTCAGCACAAATGGTCTAGCATGAACATTGCTGAATAACAACAAAGTTCTTGCCCCAAGGTGCTTTTTTTTTATGAGTCAGTAAAATACAGACCATAACTCAGACTTTAGTAAAGAGAAGCTGCTACTCCCAAAATAAGTGAGTATTTTTGGCCGTTTCTCAGCAAAGAGCTAAAACATGGCTTTTTGAATTGTCAAACTAAAGGATAAATTCAATTACATTATTGGTTTTAATGAATATTTATAAACAAGACATGATTGTTTATCATAATTTCCTCCAATTTAGAGATTAACATAATCCTAAATTGAGTCTTTTTCTAGATGGTAATTGAGCCTTCTTTGGTGATTCAATACTCCCAAATTGAACCTTATTTCATATTTTACATTGTTCAATATTTCATTTTGCAATATTCTTGCTGGGATTTTACACCTTTCTCAAATAAATATTTCTTGACCAGTTGTTGTGAACAATACAATTGGTCTATAATGCCAAGTAAAATAAGTCTTTCAAATTTGGTGAGATGGTGCACTGTATACTAGCAACTGCTACTCCTTGAGAAAACTCAGGTTACCTTCTCAACAACAATATTGTGGTTCATGACCATCTACAATTCCAAATCCTGAGAATCCAACCCTAGTCTCCTGGCTCCCCAGGTACCACATACATACAAAAGTGATGCACATAAATACATGGAATCAAACATTCATACACATAAAAATATAAATCAGTGCAATTTAAAAACTACAAGTGTTAGAATGGTTCTTTCTGAAAGGAGTTTCGTTGTACCACCTGGAAGGGAACATGGAAGGAGAGACTATCCAGTAGGGTGTTGAGTTTTCTGTGATGCATTATTTAGAAGTAGCAAAAAAAAGCATGAATGAAGAAATATGAATGTAGAAATACTTGGAGCAAAAACGATATAGAAAAATCAACAACAGCAACAAAAAGACAATGGAAGGATTCTGAGGCCACACGTAGTCCTTGTCCACTGAAGGTCCTGAAGTTATTATCAATAGATAAGTCCCGGCACTCTACCTAACTGTGGCCACATCTGTATTTCTTCATAAAACAACAACAAATGATACTAATTCTTAATGATCATGTTTATCTATAGAAATTCTTGATGTTAGACAAACTCATATTTTCATAAAGAATTATAGTTTCTTTTCATTGGATATTAAGACTGAATTGGCATTATTTTGATGTCAGGTGTACATGACTTGTTTGAAATATTTTAAATAATACAAGCACAAAAGAGCTACACTAACTCAGACATGGTTTAAAGAAATCCATAGATTTTTTTCTCCTCTTTCAGCAACCATCAAAGTGAACTGAAAAGGTTTCATTCCAGGTTATTATTCAAGTGAGGATCTATCTCCAAGCCTTTGGGGTCATGGTTTTATTTAGATGACTTCTAGCAGATTCTTTTTCCCCAGTCTCTGGGTAGCAACATCTTTCCCTTCCTTGATCACAAGATCTTGAGATATCAAAGACAGAAAGACAATTTATAGCCAAACTAACTTCACTACAAAACAACTTTTCTTTTGAATTTCTTTAGACATAAATTTGGGTAGATATAAAACCCATATACAACTTCTGGTAGTTTTCTAGACTCCATAATCAGCATTAGTAACCAACACAAGAGAAAGTCTGCCATGATAGGAAGAATACAGTTTTTCTTGAATACTGTGTGATTGGAAGAACCTGTGATTGGAAAAATGCAGTTTTCCTTGTAATCTTTACCTTGAGGAAATCTTAGATAGATATGATCCTTGGAATTTTAAATGTGCTATAAAGGCACCATAGGAAAAGGTAGAAGAATTGAATATTTGATATCAATTTAAGAGCATGCAGCTCTTGTCTGTATCTACTGATGCTGAGCCAAGAGGGCCAGCACTCAGTAACCACTTCATATAAAAAATGTGCTATGTTGAATTAAGAGCACCCACCATGTGTATTAGTGCTAAGTTCTTATATTAAAATAATACCCAGAGGGCTACAAAATAGTTCAGCAAGTAATGACATGGCTAGCTTAGCCTTATGACCTGAATTCTATCTCTATATCCCAAACAGTAGAGGGAAAGAACAGACTCTCACAAGATGTCCTCTGATCTTCACATAGAGACCCACAAACAAACAAATATAAATAAGTAACAGTTTTCTAAAAAGGAAAATGCTTATATTACATTTACCTGTGAAGGTTAAGCTGATGGAAAGACTTCTTTTGTTTTTTTAAAGTTAGAAAATATATGACCTTCTCAGAAAATTAAACCCCTGATAGTTGTAGGTAGAACTTAATTTTGTGGTCTTATTTAATAGTGTTTCTATAGTCTTGGAATCAACTTTTCAGGGAAGTAGCATGTGATACTCCTGTTCAAACAAAATATCATGACTAACCAAACAATTTTTTTTTCTGAGTAAGGTCAGCCATTCTATCCAAAATTGTTAGACTTTGACTTAGGTATACTCCACAGAGCTCTGAAACACTGAGGAATCCCATCCCTAAAGGAATGAAACACAACTTCACAGCATAGAGAACCCAACACCTACCTTCATATGTAGAAACAGCTAAAGCAAGAGATTTGAAGAAGCTATACCTCCATGTATTTAAGTTCATTAAACATGAGTACATATCAGTATCTGTTTTTTTGTTTGTTTGTTTGTTTGTTTTTGTTTTTGTTTTTCGAGACAGGGTTTCTCTGTGGCTTTGGAGCCCGTCCCGGAACAAGCTCTTGTAGACCAGGCTGGCCTCGAACTCCCAGAGATCCGCCTGCCTCTGCCTCCAAAGTGCTGGGATTAAAGGCGTGCGCCACCACCGCCCGGCAGTATCTGGTATTTTTAAGCCAATTAAACAAAGCAATTAGAAATGCTGATGCCTATGAATTCCATCTTATTGAGGAAAACCATCAAACTTCCTTCTCTTCTATTTGCAGTTGTCCTCTCCTATTCTTCTAGCTAGCAGATAAAAAAATATATATAATGAAAATCTTAGGTGATACTGAGTCATACCCTAAGTAAACTGAATGGATAAAAGTACATATCTTATATACACAACTTAAAGGAGGGAATAATGATTTATCTTTTTTTCACAGGTTTTGTCTATCATGGGTGTGTGGGCCTATCATAAATATTTAACTCAAGACAGCTAGGTAAAAAGGAGTTGGGATATCCCAGTGACCTATTTTCAATATCTAGGACTTGCCTCCTAAAGAGTGTGAGACTTCACAAACTAGAGACACCATTTGAAGATTTATAAACACATAAGCATGAGCAAAATTTCATATCAGAAAGGGCACTATTTGGAGGAATTAATAGATATGACCACAATAGTAGACTGTGATTCTTCTCTTTTTACATTAAAGTTTAATATATTTAGATCCTTAAAATTTTAGAAAATATGAGAACATTACATAGTCCTTGTGGATAACAACACACAGTTGCTATAACTGTCTGTGATCAGTGTTCCTCTGAGATAGGAATTATTATTATTATCTTTTTATATTTGAGAAAATTAGGGATCAAAAAGTTAAGCAATGTCTTCTTATCACACAACTAGTTACTGGCAAGTAGGCTTTTTATTCCACATCTGTTCTATCAAAACACAAAGAATATTGCATGTACTATAAATCCAGCATTTTAAAAAAAAAAACTCATAAGGATTATTGATTTTTTTTAAAGCTTGTGATACATTTTCTAAGTTTTCATTCTGTTTCCAGTCATAACTGTCTCCCCCACATGTCCCAGGTACATTTTCGGAGGGGTTTTTCATACCATGGGCCCTGCTATCCCACTTTTTCCTTTAGTTCTGACATGCAATCAATGTTTTCATCATCTTCCTCCAAGTCCCTATGTTCTTCATCCAGTCAACCCTCAAATATCTCTAGATCCAAAATGACAGAAGCAAGATCATTATTGACATTGTCCGATGCTCTTTCTTCAGAAAAGAGACCTTCCAAAAATCATTCTGCATCTGGTCTGTATATTATGAACATGGCAAGCGTTTTTCATTGTTGTTTTAAGGGTTTCTGTCCTATGTCCAAGAAAACAATTTTTCATTATACAAAAGCATGTTGATTTTGGTTTAAAATGCTTAAATTCTACACAGAGAGTAATTACTTCTACCAAGGAAGTTCACACAAGATGTTTTGCCAGCATCTTTCACAACTTACAGGTAAGGGGTATTTATTAATATGTGTGGAAAAATTTATCTGAGTGGATAAAATGCTACTAAATTCTTCTATATTTTAGTTATTTCAGACATTTACATGTTTTTATTTTATGATTGTGTGTTTATACTTGTCCTATAAGTGTTTGTGAGATCGGAAGCCTTATCTATTCAAGTACATGCTTTATTCAGATGAATGTGCTGTGCCCACTACAAACAAACAAAAACAGCTAAGCCTTCCATAAATCTGAACTGTATGGAGGTGAAGTTTGCTTCAAAAACATAAGACAGATATGACCTCAGAGGTCAGATCAAACTGAGTCATCTGTTGACCAGTAACATGACAGTATAAGGGAGCAGTTGATTCCCAAGAAAGCTTTGTAAAAAAAATCTGCTAGGCTCTCTTGCATTATCACATACATGTGGGAAGTTAAAGGGTGTGAATGGTGTACTTGTTTGGTGATTGTTTTTGATTGTTTTCTTTTTTAGCACTAGATGTAAATTTTATTTATTTTTAAATGTTTTTATCTTTTAAAAATAATGTAATTACATAATTCCTCCCCTCCCTTTCCTTTCACTAACCCATCCCATGTATTTCCCCCACCTCGTTCTCTCTCAAATTCATGGCCTTTTTCTTTTAATTGTTGCAATGCAGTCACATATGGGCATATGTGTGTGTGCGTGTGTGTGCGTTTGTGTGTATGTGTGTGTAAGTACAGCTTTATAAGTTCATATAATGTTTCATTTCATTTCAAACATTTTTACCTCTTACTATTTCTGGGATCTTCCTTCCTTTATGCCTGAATTCATTTCTTTTTCATCTACTGTCCCATTACCTACACCATTAGAGAAAATTAAAACCCCTCCTCCAACAAACACTGGTACTCATTTGTTCTTTGGGAAGATATTGAGCTTCTTGGACACACCTTCTATCCATGAAGGCAACTTAAAGGCCCCATCTTATGTAGGTACCACACCATGGTTTCAATCGCAACATTTTATCTGGGTTTCAATGTTTCATGACACTCTATTTTCTGGTTCTTCAATACTTTATGCCTTCTCTTGTGTAATGTTGCACGGGCCTTGAGAGGTTAACAGTAATGCATTCCTGATGTCCTGAAAAGGTCTGAATGATCAAGTGTTCCAAATTCGGAGAGCCTACAGAGTGTGAGTCTCTCCATGAAGTACAACCCTCTAGAGATCTTTATTCCAACTTATTTCTGTTATTGCAATGGTAGAGAGTGCACACACTAGCCAAATTATCTTTACTTAGTCAATCCACAGAAACATCTTGTGAAATTCCACCTCTCTCCAACTCATATATTAGTTCTAGGACATTTTCCTCCCTTGGACAATAGTTCTCAGCTAGGCAAGGGCAGCATGGAATAAATGAACATAGACAAGGCATCAGTAGCAGGGTACTCTAGATATCTTGTAATATACATAGCACACATGCTCTGTCCAATGGGAAAGAATGAGGGTTAGACATAGAATTTGACTTTTTAGTGGTCACATTTTAAAAACGTGAAAAGCAGATGAACTTAAATTTTAATACCACACATAATAAATGTAATTATGCCCAATATAATATAATTTCAATATGTAATCAATGGACATTTCTCAGACATTTTGATTCTTTCATCAAAAAGTATCTGAAACTAAAAATACACCTGTATTTATAACATATATCAATTGTAACAACCTATTTCAAATCTTTGGCATTCCAGTATTATAACAGTTTATTGAAACCAAGAACTCCAAAGTCAACCTTCAAAGTGAAAAAAAAAAAACTGTATGCATGTATATACATATATATATATATATATATATATATATATATATATATATATATATATATATGTGTGTGTATGTTTTATATATACAGCAAACCATATAGTCTAAATTTCTGAAATATGTGTATATGACCATGAATTTCACAATTTAAACCTATTCATATGACCTTTATAAATTTAGAACATACAGAATCATCAAATAACATCCAATTGTCTAAATAAATGTAAATCAAATGCAAACCTTTATTAATTCAACACAATGGATGACATTTTACTGAAAAAATTCATCTCTGACTGAGGTAACATGGTATTCTTTGGTCTGACTTACTGTGTATCTTCCTTCTCTAAGAACTCATTTAGCTTTTTCTCAAAGTGAATGCTTCGTTTAAGGTCCCTATCCCTTTCTCATTAACAAATATCAAAGTACCAATACTTAACACCACTATTATTCAATTTCAGAACCAATATGATCAAAACAAAATGCAAAGGTCAGGGCTGAAGTCACTGATAGCTCTACAAATCACATAATTTCCCCTGTTCTCTACCCATGAGCAAGCAACAACCTTAATTTGTAATGATCACTTACAATATGACATGCCAGCACTCTGCTAGGCTCATAGCCTCCATGGCACTACTGTGCTGGTCACACACCTTTGATTCCAGCTGTATTTCTTGAGAGCTCACTGTTGAATCCCTGGTTCATTTTTGGCCTCTCTCTTAAGTTGGATGCTAATGAAAATGCATCTGTGCCCTCCATCTCTGCTGTCTTGAATGTCCTCTATTCCCTGAGCACCTATGATGATGAAGTTTTTCTTACGTTTGTCTCTTCCTGGGTTCCTACTCCAAAGTATTACAAAAGAGAAGACCAGCATGCCTCTGCTTCTCCTTCTTATGCCAACAAGCTTCCCCTGTCCAATCACACACACAAGATTTCATCACTTCTCCATACTGAGGCAGACAGTATCATTTTCTAAGGTTCGAATTTGGCACTTCATATTGTCTAAAATGTTTTCCTCTCAAGTCACCGCTGTGATAAAACAAATTCTAATCTTTGTGTTTTACCCTGTATAATATTTCTCACCAAAGAATCTCCTATACCTCTCTTTACTGAAGAAACGATACTGCTAGTCTAGTTATAAATAAGGGATAAAAGCTTTCAACTTGTATGTGTTTTCTAATTTTCATTGTCTGACACCACATAGTCCTTGTCAAGACAGTTCAGCAGGGATATCTCATAGATGATGCCTTGAGGGCCACTTGTTCCATGTTGCTCACCATAGCACAACAGAGGTACCTCAGTAAACTCACAAGTGTGAACACATGTTTTGCCTGTTCTTCCTAGGCCAATCCAGCTCGCCAGTTATCTACTTTTTTTCTCTCATTCCAGGCAATGGGGATGTTCTATCGGGAACTCACCAAGGCCAGCTGGCCGGGGACTGAAAAAGCATGGGACAAAACCGGTCTCGCTGAACATAATGGACAATGAGGACTACTGAGAACTGAAGAACAATGGCAATGGGTTCTTGATCCTATTGCACGTAATGGCTTTGTGCGAGCCCAGGTAGTTTGGATGCTCACCTTAATAGACCTGGATGGAGGTGGGTGGTCCTTGGACCTCCCGCAGGGCAGAGAAACCTGCTTGCTCTTTGGGCTGAGGAGGAAGGAAGACTTGATTGGGGGAGAGGGAGGGAATGGGAGGTGGTGGCGGGGAAGAGGCAGAAATCTTTAATAATTAAATAAATTAATTAATAAAAAAAAAGAAAAAAAAAGAAAAAAAAAACAAAAATCTAGACATTTTTAACCTGGTGTTAGCCTTTAGAGTATAATGTTTTCCTCTTGCTCAGACCTTGTCATTATAGCTAGGAACAAACCCTTCCATAGATTTCATCATGGAATAAGTTCTTTTTTAACATTTTTTATTGATTTTATTGATCTATAAACTTTTCTCTCTTCCCTTCCCTTCTTTTCTCCCTCTCTTCTCCCCTCTACAATGGTCCCATGCTCCAATTTACTCAGGAGATCTTGTCTTTTTCTACTTCCCATGCATATTAATCTATGTATGTCAAGATATCATTATTTTTTCTGCTGTGTAGTACTCCATTCTGTAAATATGTCACATTTTCCTTTTCCATTCTTTGATCAAGGGGCATTTAGGTTGTTTCCAGGTCCTGGCTCTGACAAACAATGATGCTATAAACATAATTGAGCACATGTCCTTGTGGTATGATTGAGTATCCTTTGGGTATATACCCAAAAGTGGCACTGCTGGATCTTAAGGAAGGTTGTTTCCTAATTTTCTGAGAAATTGTCATACTGATATCCAAAGGGGCTGTACCAGTTTGCACTCCCACCAGCAATGCAGGAGTATTCCTTTTACCCCACATCCTCTCTAGCGTAAGTTTTCATCAGTGATTTTGATCTTGGCCTTTCTTGCAGGTTTAAGATGGAATCTCAGAGTTGTTTTGATTTGCATTTTTCTGATGACTAAGGATGTTGGACATTTCCTTAAGCGTCTTTCGGCCATTTTAGATTTCTCTGTTGAGAGTTCTCTGTTTAGGTCTGTAATCCATTTTTTTTATTGGATTATTTGTTCTTTTGGTGACCAGTTTCTTGAGTTCTTTGTATATTTTGGATATCAGACCTTTGTCTGATGTAGGGTTAGTGAAGATCTTTTCCCATTCTGTAAGCTGCTGTTTTGTCTTGTTGACCATGTCCTTTGCTTTACAGAAGCTTCTCAGTTTCAGGAGGTCCATTTATTAATTGTTTCTCTCGGTGTCTATGCTGCTAGGGTTATATTTAGGAAGTGTTCTTCTGTGAGTACTCAATTTCATGTGGAAGGGCAAAACACCTAGGGTAGCCAAAACAATCCTGCACAGTAGAGGAACTTCAGGAGGCATCACAATCCCTGACTTCAAACTCTACTACAGAGCTACAGTACTGAAAACAGCCTGGTAATGGCATAATAAACAGACAGGAGGACTAATGGAACTGAATTGAAGAATGAGCTATTAATCCACATACCTACAAACATCTGATTTTTAAAAAAGAAGCAAAAAATATTAAATGGAAAAAAAGAAAGCATATTCAAGAAATGGTACTGGCATAACCAGACATCAACATGTAGAAGAATGAAAATAGACCCATATCTATCACCATGCACAAAACTCATGTATGAATGCATCAAAGACCTCAACATAAAGCTAACTACACTTAACCTGATTGAAGAGAAAGTGGGAAATACACTTGGCCAGTTTTCCAAAAGCAGCTACTTGATCCAGACAGGAATAGCTACTGAGGAGCATATCAAACCTTATTCTGAATTCAGAAAGACCTTCTATGCTCACTCCCCTTTGATGGAGATGAATAGCAATTTTCTTCCTACTAGATTCTGAAGTTTCACAGTCACTGAACATATTGTATGGCTGAGTCACATTGGATGTCCAGCAGTATTCAAAGGGTGAATATGAAATAAATAAAGCTTGTTTGTTTCAAATGACTTCATATAACTAATATTATATTTTAGCCCCAATTGTTATATTTAACATTTTATAGGAAGTCCACTGTGCTAAAGACCAGAGGCATCAAAAGCCATTCAGTGTAGCTTGACCATAGACCCTGAAGGGGGCTCCTTTGTTACAAGCGTCAAGACAGGAGCTCATAGACAATAGAAACCCAGAGCCTGAGAACCAGAAAACTCATTTCATTCACATACTAACTAGACTCATTGTCAATGAAGATGATATATAACTTGAGAAAGGTTTATTTTCACTATGCTGTGAGACTGTGAAGCCTTGTCCTAGGCAGAACCCTAAGTCATGCCTTCTCCAAAATCATTTCTCTTGAGCTTTCAAGATTCTTATTTGGTTTTCTAATCTTTAATTGATCATATTGAATCCCTAACCAAGTCCCCAGTGTTTAAAGAATCCTCAGCAAGGAAAACTTGGCAATGACCACAGATAAACTTCTCTAAAAGTAATTAACATCTATTTAGTGCTTTGCTGTTTTTCATTTGAAAGGCAGTGGGATCTTCAGAGAGGTCAGACCATTATTGCTGTCTTATTTCACCAATGAGAAAATTGAGGCCACATTCCTTGTACAGCCAAATGTCATGCTGTAGCACGAGATGCAGAACCAGCAGTAATTCAGTTCTCTGGGTGCCTGGCCCAACTCCTATTCTAGTATTTATCATTCATCCATTTACTGATTTTGCAATGATCAGACATGCTGACAAATACTATAATAAGCAACATTTCAAGTATCAGTTACTATCTGCTACTTTCAATCTACTTTCAATTAATCCCTGACCATGCGTTTTTTAAAAAGTTGTTGCTTAGGTTGTACCATTGTTTGGGAAGTGTAAGAGTCTCATGCAGCCATCTAGCCTAGGCTCAAAGTTACTCTATTGGAGAAGGGGAAGGCCTTGAATGTCATCATCTGGCACTTGCCTCCTGTGGATTACAGGTAGCTATCACCATGTGGTGTAGTTTGTAGCATGAGCTCTTATTTAGGGGTCTCCTCTTTGATAAACTTATACATAATACACTCACATTTCTTCATTTGTGATCACAAATAATGATATTTTAAATAAACTATTTATTCAGTATGAATTAATTGAATGTATTTCGCCACTGATTTCTCCCTGCCCAGCCCCTATCTCTCATTCCTAGGCTGTTTCTACACAATGCCAAGTCTTCTAGAAGCATGTAGGTTCTAAGACAGTTCCTTGTGTTTAGTTACAGCTTCTATCTGATCAATTAAAAGTAAGAAACAGCACTTATGAGGCTCAATGCCTAAAGGCAGATGATTCTCAAATAAATAAAACTTTAAAATTCTTATCTTGAGGAGGAGACTTACAGATTTTGTTCCCGTTATTGTTGCAGATTTTCAGCTTTCTATTTCATAACACAAGGAGCAGCTGAAGTAAAACATGTTTTTATTTTCATTTTCAACTTGCATATATTAACAAATGAAAGGCATATCAAGCTGCAAGACTCCTTCAACTTCTCTCTCCCTTCCCCCCCTGCATTTTAGGAGCTTACAGTAGGGCTACCAGATTTTTTTTTCTTAGCAAATCTAGGGACACACATTTGCATATCTGTTTGCATATACTTGAATTTTAATTTACATAAATTTGCATGCTAAATACTAAAGCCTCAACTTCAAGTATATAAAGAGAAATAAAATTGATTAATTACTGCAACCTACTATAGTTGTTCCCAATCCCATTAATCTGGTTGTGGTGGAAGACTGTAGTCAATAGTGGCCTAAAGGCTAGGGAGCCAGTTTCACAGCTGCTGGTTACACTGAGCCCAGTTCCACTTCCATGAGAGGATCAGTTAACACAATGACAGAAAAGGAAATACCCACCACTAGCTTCCCAGCACACAAGGTTGGGGCAAACACTAAAATTAGAATAGGGGACTAGCCTGGGTATTCTCTTGTGCCCAGTGTCTTTTCTATCAGCTAATAGCGAGCCGAACAAAATTTCTTCCAAGCTCTCAGAATCAATGCACTAATAGATGCTTGGAAACCTACAACAGACAGGACCTTGCCATCTGGACCGAAGACCTGGACATTAATCCCAGGTTTGCAGCTCTAGTCCTACATACTTCCAACATAATGTCACCACCTTAGCTGTATAGAATAGTTCTTACTAATTTCTTCAACTTCTTTCCTGACTTTTCTCTTTTTTATGTCCCGTCCCTTACCCTTCCATTCTTCCCACCATTGTTATTAACATGCCACATAGTTTTAAAAATAACAGAAGCTGTAACCAAGCGTTACTGAGGTATTTTCCCCTATTTCATTCTCTACATCTTTCCCTGGATTCCTGTGACATAAGTATGTTACTAGTCATGTAACAGTGACCTCATATGTGTATACTTTGCTCATATAATGCTTCTAAATTTGTGAATTGAATACTGTACCACAGTGAAGTAGGTCAAAGAGATTACTATAGAGAAATAGTAACTATGGGAGTGTGCATGTGGGAAGTTGGAAGTTGATGGCTTTGACTCATGATGGCTTAGCAGTTGCCAGAACAGGCTAAATTATACTTGCACCATGTTGTCCACTGAAGTCAGTGAATTACACAGTGTCTTATTTAATCCCCATGGCAACCTAATGGAAAAATGAGCACCTTTATCCAGCGTGTTATAGATTAGAAAACTGAGCTCCCAGGAAAACTGATCACACCTCATGCCTCTACATTATCTGTTACAACTCACTTTTCTAGGCTGCAGCAGAAAGGAGACACACACACACACACTAGGTCCCAAGTCCCCAGCCTAAAGCTTCTTGCTGACAAGCATCTTGCTCCATCATTCTCCCCTGAAGGCCTCCTAATATAACTCCAACCTCACAATATGTGCTGCCCAGAAAGTGGCAAAGATGTGCAGCCCAGCTAAGAGTGTTTATAATTTTGGTGCAGAGATACTTCCCTAACTATCTGTTCCCTTTCGTTCAACTAAAATATTTCCAGAAATCTGGAAAATTACAATTTATCATTTTTACTTCCATTCAAAAGCTTCCTCCATACCTGATACTGATCAGACTGATGGGAATATATTACAGTAGCAGAACACAGAGCTGAGGTCACGGCTCTCAGCTTCTCCAATTATACAGCTTGCTGCAAGGAGCAAAATCAGCCATGAGTGACAGCCCACTCCTCTTGGCCATGGAGTGCTATCTCCTTGGCCCCTGGCATTTGACCATGTTGAATTATGAATGTGCTCCCAATCACACTGTTTGCCTTGGAGCTGCGTAGGGTGAATACTCCACCTTTTGGGGGGAGCTGGAGTTTAAAAGTAGAATATGCCATTTTGAAAGTAAAGTTTATTCAAAAACTCTTGTTATCTGAAGATTTGCTGGATTATGGGGAAATGGCACTGGCTCCTGGATAGGCTTACATAGCAGGTCTCTGTAGATCCTGTGGCTTTATTTAATGTTAAGCAAAACTGACCAGTCAGGCAAGGATGGGCTTGGGTATTCACTTAGTTCCTATTTCTACCTGTCTGTGGAAGATGAGAATATTTGTAGAGGAATGCAAACTCTCTCTTCCAATTAGAGAAGGAAATATTGTACTTTGCATGACTGGTAACAATTAACAGAGTCCGGTTATCAGAAAGTTCAGTGGGTACAGGAGCTCGCTACCACAACTTTAGACCTCAAAACCTGGGACAAAAATGGTAGAAGAGAACGAATGTACTGAACCTTTTCCTCTGACCTCCTCAAGAGTGCCATAGAAAATACACACACACACACACACAAGCATTGCATAGGCATGTATATGCATGCATGCTCATATACCTCCAATAAATAAGTAAATCAATATGTGTAATGTTTTAAAACTATTAGACAATCGGTGATTCAAAAGTGGATGCTGTGGGTTGCTCTTATTTTGCTATGATTAAGTTGGTAAGAATTTTGTGGGGGCAAAAAGGCCAATAAGAATTTGGGTACCCACCCTTTGGCTTATCTGGATCTTCTTTTGCTAAGAAGACCGAGGACAGCACTGGCAGCCTTTCCATCACATCAAGAATTCAGTGTTTCTAAAACTTCTCAGCATTGACCATGGATTTCTCTAACTTTTAGGATGAATGACTTAGAGACTATATTTGATATCTAAAAATCTGTTTCTGACTTCGTTCCAGTAGGTTTTGTACTTCCTCCTTCACTTCTTCTTAATAGAACAAACAGCTGGTATATCCACTGAGCTTATGTCGTTTGTCCAGGAATAAGAACTCTCTTACAGAAGGAGGCACATTCTCTGTTATATAACCCGACTGCCTATACAGACTGATCAGTGATTCCTTTATTCACATTACCAAGGAAGATGTACAAATGACCTATAAATGCCTAGAATGATGATCGACATTACTGGTCATCAGGAAAATGCACATTAAAAGCACAAGAAAATGCCCAGCTGTTCTGACTACATACTGCATAAAGCCAGAGCAATAAAAACCAAAGAGGGGAATGTGGAGACACAGAAAGCACTAGGGATAAGAATGCCAGCACTCTGATGAAGCAACCAATTTAGATCCACTATGTCTAAAGATGCCTTGCCTAGCATAATCGGGAGATACACTGTTGTAAAGTGGCATTCCAACCTTCTCTACCAACTGAAAAATAAAATCTCATGAAGTAATAAGGTTTAACTTCCCTCGTATTATCTAGTTCCAGCACCAATTCATCCTCCACAGGAAAAGAAGTACAGAGCCTCCATCACGAAAGCCTAAAGCAGCCTGGCACATCAGTGGGTCTGAATAAGGCTTTGCTAGTTTCCAGAAAGCAGTACTAAATCATATGCCAATTTGCTCCTACCCAAGGCCCAAATTACATATAAAATATTATGAAAAATGTGATTTTCAAGTGTGAGGTGGCATAATATACATGGGGAAAATCAAGTTGCATATTCTTAACTTAATAACATAAATATAGAACTCAGAACGAGATTCTGTATGTAGCATAAATTGAATTAATTTTCTCCACACTATAGTGGAAAGAGAAAACACTGATTGCTTTAAAATTCTATACGCTCTTGGTGGGATGTCATTAAAAGTTCCCCTTAAGTTAAGTGGATATAGAAAATGGTGGAGAAACCACTCTAACCTAATCAAGCCACTTCGGCATTTAGAGAAGATTTCCAGGAATGAAAACATTTTTGACATTTTTGATGAGTGTTTGGCCATTCATCATTTTCTAATGTTGAAAAAGAAAATGATTAGTAGATACTGAAGCCATCTGAAATGCCGGTACCCACAAAGTAAGAACGTAATACAGGTGGTGTTTCTGCTTTGGGAGAGGTAGCATATGGAAGTCCAGGTTGGCGAGGAAAACACAATGGGATATGATCATTTTTTTTCTTGAAAACAGTCTCTACCTAACGAAAGGATTTCCATGGTATTCCCCTACCATGCCTACCCCCAGACATAAGGCTCTGCTATTTCACTTCACAATGACTCAAATTCAAGCCAAACTTTAGGAGTATATTTATTAGATATACTGGCAAATGGTATATAGCTAGCCAGACACTAATTCCCTAGAACCAGCATAGTGCTTGAAGTACGGTATTAATATGAAATAATTATTAATAAATTAATGGATTAATTAACATACTTTATATAAGAGATCTCAATTCAACAAATATAAATCAAAGATCTTTTAAGTGCTTCTTATTGACTCCCAATAGCATGAGGAACATACAAGAATTAGGAAAAGTATATTCTTCCAAATAGTTAAGTGAAATACCTCTTCTGATGGAATGCTCTCATTATTAAGTGCACAAATTAGTGAGTTTAAAAAGTCCAGGTCTCTTATCAGTTCATGAATAAAGACAAATAATAGAGTTATGCTTGAGAGAAGTCTGCTGACAACCAGCAACTCAAATGATGCAGATCGTGAAGTCTTAAGTCTTCAGGGTAACTTCTGCACAGTTCAATTCTTATCACAAGTTTTCCACGGTGTGGCTATCACTACCGAGTTAACAGAAGCCAGGCTTCCTGTTTCTTTTTTTTTCTCTTTTCCCACCCTTCATACTTAATCAGACAAAACATTCCAAATTTCCACAGTTCCTCTGCAATATTCAACTCAATTCTCCAGCCCACTGACCTGAAGCCACAGATGTCGGAATCCTGGGTGAGAAAGCCCTTTCTGATTCACAAAGAAGCAGGTCAGTTTAGCACAAGAAAATATCCTGTAGCAGGTGGCTTTGGCCAGCACTAGTGAGTGCTCCTGCTGTGTTTGCTAGTTTTGATTTGCTTTTAAATTCTTCTTCCTCTGAATTTCCTCAGTTTCGTATCTTCCTTCCCTCATTTTCTCCCATGTCTCTTTACAAGAATCCTGCTTTTTTCTTTCTGTTTTCTCTGTCAGCTTTGCCCTCTATAACAATTGGAGTTCTAGTCCACTGCTTACATGGAAATGGGTTTTTAACCCAGTAAGAGTATAGTCACAGAGAAATGAAAACATACGGGCAAATGAGACTTCTAGTATGGAAAACATTAGAGAAAGAAAGTTTGAGAAAAAGCATAGAACTGGGCTGAGGTTCCCTGCTCAGGTCACATGATAACCAGGTGACAAGACTATCCATGGCGTAGTCCTTGCTAAAGGAGGCTGGCTTCAGAAAATATTCATTCCTCACTAGGTGAACACACGGCAATTTTGTTTTCTAGAATTGATCATATTTTGAAGCTCCCACAAGGAAACAAGATGACTCTGAGAGGCACTGGGCTCCCTCATCACTAGAGCCCTTTTTACAAGACATCAAACAGCCCTAAATAATCCACTCCCTAAAACCGTACCTTTCCTTATTTCTTTCCTCTAAACAGGATATTCATCTGCAGCAGATGGAGGGATTTTCCCAGAAGTCCACCATTTTCCAGAGAGTGGTAAAGCTTCTCCCCAAGGTAGAGGGAGAAATTTGGCAAGGAAGACCACCAACTATCCACTCTCCTTAATGCTTGCCAGTTATTTTTATTCATCCCCAAAATTAACACCCATAACCCTCACAGGTACCAATTCTTTTAGTCTCTTTCTGCCACTTAATCTCAGTTCACTTTTAAAAATACATTTTAATTTAAATATGTATTGTTAAAATATGTATATTGAGTGTGCATACCTATGCGTGTGTTTGTGTATGTGGTGGCCTGTATGTCACAGAGTATATGCAGAGGACTAAGGACAACTTTGTAGAATCAGCTCTCTTCTGCACCCTTACTTAGATTATGGAAACTGAGTCACAAGTTGTCAGGCTTACATCGTTGAATGACAATGCTTTTACCTTTTGAAGTATCTCTGTCTCTAAGCCAAAATTTAATACCAGATCAACTCTTTTCAAATGACTCTATCAATATTTTTCTTTTCTGTTCTTTACATTGCTTTTTGCCAGTTTTGGTATGACCAGCATCATAAACTATACTGCTGCAACTGTTATTTTGTAGATGAGGGACATCATTTTACTTGTGTGCTGGTTACCCCGTGTATAAAAGATAACGTGGGAGGAGAACTTTAACGTTTATTTAACTTGAAAGGATTATGACTTGTCTAACTATTCTTCAAAAACAGATACTATGTATGCCACAATTTAGAATTGCTCACAGTTCGTGTGTTAGCTTTGTCACCACGCAGATGAGATTCATCGGCCACACATGGCTATAATGAAAAGGATACTGAATCCTCTAAGTACCGCCAACAAGGTTTCCACATTTAACACTCTAAGTTGCCTCACAGTAATAGATTTTGCGTGTCGGTGGATTGGTTTGCTTTCCTGTTAAGTATTTGGCATGCTCTTGGTCACTTACTCTTAGCAGGACCATTAAACCACAAAATTCCTCAGCTTTCGGTCTCCCAAGTTTATAAAGATTAGACCATACCTACTCAGTAGAAATTACACTTAAAATGCTACTCTAATGATCTAGAGTAGAGATGTGCCTTAATGGTACAGTACTCACTTACCAAATGTGAAACCATGATTTCAATATGCCTAGCTCAGAAAACAAAATCCTGTAAGTTGCTTAAAGTTCAAGAAATCCTCACGTTTGAGATTTCTCAGTACCTAGCAAAACAAAACGAAATGAAAGTAAACATAAATGAACTTTCCACATCTTCTTGAAATTAATGTGCAAACATCATAAGTACAATCCAGTGAGGGTCTGATATAGTCTCTGTACCTTCACTGTTTCCTTAGAAGTCAATTCAGTGCCTCATACACCTATCAAAGAGCAATTTAACCAACCTAATTTTGAGAGCTATTGTACTATTTTAATTGCCCAAATAGAAAAGTTATTTATTTAACCTACTTTTAAAGAAATTTTACACAAATAGACACATATGCTTTAATATAGTTACTTGCTTTGTCGGTCCATTTCTTTTCTTTTTTTTTTTTTTTTTTTGGCTAATACTTTCTTTTTATTTATTTATTTACTTATTTATTTATTAAAGATTTCTGCCTTCTCCCCGCCACCACTTCCCATTTCCCTCCCCCTCCCCCATCAAGTCCCTCTCCCTCATCATCCCTAAGAGTAATCTGGGTTCCCTGCCCTGTGGGAAGTCCAAGGACCACCCACCTCCATCCAGGTCTAGTAAGGTGAGCATCCAAACTGCCTAGGCTCCCACAAAGCCAGTACGAGCAGTAGGATCAAAAACCCATTGCCATTGTTCTTGAGTTCTCAGTAGTCCTCATTGTCCATTATGTTCAGCAAGTCAGGTTTTATCCCATGCTTTTTCAGACCCAGGCCAGCTGGCCTTGGTGAGTTCCTGATAGAACATCCCCATTGTCTTAGTGTGTGGGTGCACCACTCGCGGTCCTGAGTTCCTTGCTCGTGCTCTGTCTCCTGCTCTTGATTTGGACCTTGAGATTTCAGTCCGGTGCTCCAATGTGGGTCTTTGTCTCTGTCTCCTTTCATCACCTAAATGCTTTTCTTTGGGTTCACCTTCTTAATTAGCTTCTCTAGGATCACGCATAATAAGCTCAACGTCCCCTATTCATGGATAGAAACCAAATATGAGTGGGTACATCCCATGTTCCTCTTTTCGGGTCTGGCTCACCTCACTCAGGATAGTGCAGGCAAATGGACGGAAATAGAAAACACTGTCGGTCCATTTCTTATCACTGATGTCATTTGGGGAACATTTTTTGAAGACTGTTCTTACATCGTCTTCTAGACAAACTAGTATTTTCCTACCACACGATCAAGTGTTTTGTCAACATCATTTCTATGATTACTTACTGATCTAAAATTCAGTTTCTATCTGCTTGGACCAAGTAGTATTTGAGAGTTATTTTTAAGAAATTTTAAAAAATGAATAAAGCAGAATAAGGGGTCTAGAATATATACCTTTTAAAGTAAAGTCAGTGAAAGAATCCACATGAGTAGGTGAGTCTCTTGTGACTTCATTATAAACTAACAAACAGCAAAATCAACTACCCTAGAAAAATCCTGCTACCAAAATGGTCAAATTAGGATACTATTTCTAACATTTTTAAAGAAGTAAGTAATGAATAAAAAAGAGAAGAAAGGATATTATGGGGCTAAGTAGTTAAGAGTAACTATTTCTCTCTCTCTCTCTCAGTCTCTCTCTCTCTCTCTCTCTCTCTCTCTCTCTCTCTCTCTCTCTCTCTCTCTTTTGGTTTTTCGAGACAGGGTTTCTCTGTGGCTTTGGAGCCTGTCCTGGAACTAGCTCTATAGACCAGGCTGGTCTCGAACTCACAGAGATCCGCCTGACTCTGCCTCCCGAGTGCTGGGATTAAAGACGTGCGTCACCACCGCCCGGCTCTATTTCTCTTATTGTAGTTTTTGGACCACCTATGCATTCCTCTCTAGAGAATATAGTCATTTTACTTTTATTTAAATAACATTAAATTTGCAGGCTCTCTCTGATCAGATTTTTCCATATTAAGAACCTATGATAATATTATTTTTCTTATATTTAGAGTTTATTCAGATCATCTTTATTTAAAATCATTTTCTATACAAATATCTATTATAGAATTTGGTTGAAAAATATCTCATGTACAAATATATCTTTTAAAAAGAATATTTCATTGTAAATAAATATATAATAGACAGGTTTTCTCTGCATTTCTGATTATTTTTTATGTATAGTTCTATTTAGTGAGACCTCTTAGATAAAAGATACAACTGCAAAAGATAAAGGAGAGAACCCTCCTTTTGCACAGAACAGAGTGCCATTTCTAGTATCTTACACATGGCAACTCAAAAATCACCTATGATGCCACCTCCAGAGAATATAAAGCCATCTTATAGCTGCAGGTACCTTCACTTGTGTAAACCAAAGAACAAATAAGCATAAAAGAGAAAGAAAGACAGAAGGAAAGAAAGGAAGGAAGAAGGGAGGGAGGGAGGGTTGTAGGGAGGGAAAGAAGGAAAGAAGGTGGAGGGAGGTAGAGAAGGAAGGACAAACATACTTTTGAATGATAGCTTTTTCCAATTTCCTTCTGATTAAAAAAATTAACTGAGTCTCAGGCCTTATGTCTAAAGCCTAGTAGTCCCTAGTCACCGTTGACTGTTCTGAGTGAGCTGTGTGCTAGTCTGGGTATAAGAGAAATAACTGCTTGGGGAGGCTTTGTTTGATCTACAGAAGTTTTATTATTATTACTATTCGATGACAAATTGGAATGCAATTTAATTGGAGACATAACCAACCAGATGTGAGAAGCAGAAAGGGAAGCAATCTAGAAAGGCTGTATTTTTTGAAAAAACACCCTGCAAGCATAAAATATGATCTAATTTTGAATTTTAAAAGACTGGAAATGAGAAAATTGGAGACTTTAAATCTATAATGAAGAGTTCATAATGTTCTGTCAGTAATACGAATAACTGGAGCCCTTTTTAATTTCAGTGTACCTATAACTCCCTTGCTCTCGCTGCTTTGCATGAGCTGTGTGTGTAGCGAATCTTTTTCAGGAACACATAGAAGATACTAAGTACTCATTTTGAGTTTTGCTAACATAAAAGAATCAGACAAAAACAAACCCTCTCTCACCTTCACCTGTAAGGACTTTGGGGCTGCAAACAGGGAAAACTCCACTTATTTTCAGCTCGTCTTTATTGCTCAGGACATGAGGTTTATGCTGAGGAGTCAGAATTACTTGATTTCATACCCAAAATGAACTTCAGGAGGAAAGCACTTATTTTATATTAAAGCTTGTAGTCTGTCGTCCAAAGAAGCCAGGGCAGAATTTCAGCTTAGGAACCTGGAGGTAGAAAATGAAGCTGAGGCCATGAAATAACTATATTTACTGGCTTCTTGCCATCACATGCTCAGCTTGTTTCTTTAAAGCACCCAGAACCACCTACACAGGAGTGGTACTGGTCACAGTAAGTTGGGCTCAATCACGTCAATCAACAAGCAAAGAAAATATAACAATTGGCTACCCACAGGAAAATACAGCATAGACATTTCTTAATTGATTCCCACTTGCAAAATGACTCTGACTTTTATCAAGTTGAGGTAAAACTAGCTAGCACTACTGTTTTTGTTGTTCTTGACCTTGATGACACAGTTCATGTACTAACACGTGAAGGGTACATGTGTGTACAGTGAGACTGGTTAAGAGTCCCAAGGTTAGAGATCCAGAATTCCTTAAGCACTTAGAATTTTCTAGGCCAAGGTATTATTAATTTGCATGAAAACATAGTTATTCATTTTTATAATTTTTTATAAATATATTACTCTATATTTTGTGGTATTTCCTTAATCTGTGATGACTATGTACTAAATCAATGCCCAAGAGGACATGCATGTGTACAGTAACCAACAGATCTCTAATTGGACTTGCGACCTGCTTATTGAGCGGGAAATGATACCTGATCCTGGGAACCTAGCTAACTACTCAGAGCTAGTGAAGTCATGGTTATGTGAGGAGAATCTAAAACCATAAATTTCTTAAAGCAGTATAGCATCTAATAATTTATAAACATTTGTCCTTATGCCCACAGAGGTGTCCTCTTTGCCTCTCATCAAGGAAACTTCTTTCTGCAATAAACATAGATTATAATAGAAATCCACAGATAATCAAAATTCAGAGTTGTGAAATCCAGGCAAAATGGATACATGTACAAAGCACCCCCACCTGAGGTTCAGGGAACATTGCAGAAGAGGGGGTGGAGAAATTATAAGAGCCAGAGGATCAATGACTTCACTGTGAGATTTGATCTGCACTAGTGATAGAAGCTGCACCTATAAAGCCTCACCAGTATGACTGACCAGTTGTAAGCTAGGCAAGTACAATACTAATGGAAATGTCGAATTGAGTGGAGAAAGCTCAATTCTTGATTCTACACAAAGATTCTATGCACACATGTGCACGCGCACAAAATTTAGGCACCTGGTGCACCCACCCACTGTGACATTGGAACTGATTTATTGGGAGCCCACCAAGGCCGGCTGGACTGGGACTGAATAAGCATGGGTTGAAACTGGACTCTCTGAACATGGCGGACAATGAAGGATGATGAGAAGCCAAAAACAATGGCACTAGGTTTCGATCCTAATACATGAACTGGCTTTGTGGGAGCTTAGCCTGTTTGGACGATCACCTTCCTGGACCTAGATAGAAGTGGGAGGACCTTGGTCTTCCCGCAGGGCAGGGAATTTGGACTGCTCTTCAGTATCGAGAGGGAGGGGGAATGGAGTGGGGGAGGAGAAGAGGCGTGGGGATAGGGAAAGGGGAGTGGGGGGAGGGGCAATACTTGGGAGGAGAGGGAGGGAAATGGGGAACGGGGACAGGTGGAAATTTTAATTAAAAAAGAATAAAAATAATTTTAAAAAAAAGGCAGAGGTGTCTTCCCCATGAAAAGAGCACACAAACCAGCTTTCTCGTATCAAATGTTCATCCCTGAAAACATACATACAAACAACATCATATAGATTGAGCAGATTACATTTAGGAATATATATGTATATATACAGGTACAGATGCAGTAGCAATTGGTGAAAAAAGAAGTCATGAATTTGAAAGAGAGTTCATGAATTGGGGAGGGATATTTGGAAGGGTTGGAGGAAGAAAATGGAAATAATAAATACTGCAATTATTCTATAACCTCAAAAATCAAATAAAAATAGAAAAGCAGCAATTTTATTTTCTATAGCCTCTGAAGGTTTGTATCTATTTCAAACTCTATATTAATCCATTTGATTACGGGTACCTACATCTCCACCAGACTCTACCCATCATCAGACCATCCTGGTGTTTGTATAGCACATTTTGACCATTTTGCAAACTCCAGGGCAATGTTCACCAAAGCATTAAAATATTTAAGAAAATATTTAGCATACAATATTAATTTAGGAACCACCATGAAAGCAAAAATATGTATTGTGCTAAACCTGGTAAATACCTGGAAATCCCTTCCCTTTGAAGAAAAGTAAATGCCCTTCTGCATTCTACTGTACCTGAATTCCAGGCATTCTCATGGCTCAGTGCCATTGGGCTCTATGTGTTGCTACACATGCACATATATGTCTTGAATTAAATAATTAGAACAAAAGCTATAGAAATAACTTGTCTAGTAAACCTGGTGACCTGAGTTCTATCTCCAGAATGCACATAATAAAAGAGAACTAACTCTGACTGATAGTTTGTCTTCTGATCTTCACGCTTATGTCAGTGCATATGCAGGTATACTCACACACAGAGACAAACAAATTCACAAGTAAATAAATGTAATAAAAATTTACAAGATAATTTGTAAAAAAAAATGATGAAGAAAAAGGAAAATTAAACAGGAAGAAAGAAAGAAGGAAGAAAAAAAGAAAGAAAGAAAGAAACAAAGAAAGAAAGAAACAAAGAAAGAAAGAAAGAAAACAAGTTCAGACATTACTGTTGGAAATTATATACCAGATATAAAGTTCTTTATGACTCACGACTTGGAATGTTGCATGGAAATAAAAGAATAAAATAAGAGAGTTAATAGCATCACGTTTTACATCCACTATAGGGTATTCAACAATAAGGAATAAAAGGGGAATGAGAAAACGTAAATAAGAAAAATCAAAGAACTTGTTTTGTCTCTGAGATTAAAATGGCACTTTTCCTCTATGTTAAGGTACCCCCACACTTCCTACACAGCCTACCTGTGCCCAGTGATGCCATGGGCTCCTGTGTTCAGCATGATAGAGCTGAAGCCTCTTGGAAGGCATAACATCTTCTGTTAGTGATTGAGTATGCACTGTTACATGTTGTCTGAACATGTCCTATTTTTTTCTTTCTGTGTGATACCATCTCTCCTTTCTCAGGTTTCAGGGGCATGCCATCCAGGAGGACATCCTGACTTTTTGTTACCACATGAAGAGAAATCTTATTTTCCTTATATAACAAGAGATATTGTTCCTGGAGTCCTCTATACCCTCAGTATGCAGAGGCTACCTTTGTCCAGAGACACATCTGTAAATAGGAAGGACAGATTGCCCTGAGGGCTAGTGGAATTTGTTTTGCCTCCTACCCCTAGGAAGAACACTATGAAAGGGGATCATCTTGCGCCTAGAAACTTCACTGAGCTCTATTCAAAGGGCAAGCATCCCTACTCAGCAGCAAGGGTGATGATGCAGAGGAGGCAGAGACTCAATTCTTTAATGACAACCAAGATCTTGGGAAGGCAAGTGGGTAAAAGAAATAATCCAAGCCGGGCGATGGTGGCGCACGCCTTTAATCCCAGCACTCGGGAGGCAGAGGCAGGCGGATCTCTGTGAGTTCGAGACCAGCCTGGTCTACAGAGCTAGTTCCAGGACAGGCTCCAAAGCCACAGAGAAACCTTGTCTCGAAAAACCAAAAAAAAAAAAAAAAAAAAAAGAAATAATCCAATAGAAATAAAGAGGGGGGCACTATTAGCTACAACCCAATGTAAGATAAGTGGAGGACAAACATGGACATATAGGGGACAAAACTGAAGACCCCATAGTAACACAGAAACAAACCAAAGCACAAATACTCCAATCAGAGGCCTGGACCTTCCTCTTCAGGTTCAAGTGCTTTCTCTATTTTTCATGGCTTTCCTGTATTTCCAGCCACCACACTATCTCCTACAGAGAAACCCCTGGGCACACGGCTGTTCATTCACTTGCTAATGCAGGACAAACATCCTCAGAGTATTTCTAATGGCTTTTTTCCTCCATTGGACCCACCCTGATTTTTATGTTCTTTCTGCTCCTTTTCTGGTCCTGTCTCTTTCTCCACTGCCCCCCCTCTTTTCCTTTCTTCCTTCCTTCTTTTTCCCTCTCCCTCTTTTTATTCCTTTGTCCCTTTCTTTGCTGTCATTAAATACAGGACAACATGAACTTCACATGTCACTTCTTGACTGGAAATGGATTAGTAATGAACGATCTATGTCTATCACAGCAAATCTTTTACAGTTTTTATTTCTCCATTTTTAACTCAATACCCAGAGAGACACCTGGGTTTTAAAGGGCCATTTCTAGTCTAGCCAATGGAGGTCAAAAGTGAAAATGGCTTTTGTTCTGTGATTAGTGTCCTCAGCAACCTGGCTAGTCATGCTTATTACATTCAACATGTTTTATTTATAATTCTAAAAGTTATGCATTCATGTCTTTTTGGGTATGTACATGTATGCCTAATGTGACCAAGCTGACACACTGAGAATGATCTCTTTCCTGGAAATCTCTCACTCTATCTATAGGAAAGCTTAGCTCACTAAACATAGACATAAACTATGTGATAATTGATTTAATTTTTTAATAGTTTCACATTATTTTACCAAATTATTGTATGAAAACGTTTTATTTGATGTCCTTGTACCCAAAAGGCATCACACACAGCGTTTTCTAAAGAACAAACTCATCCACTCCTGGACATGGCTGCCAAGAGAAAAGGCTACTCAGTATATTGACGCATGACACTTCTCTTTAAATAAGTTAAATATTAAATCCCAGTGGTTTTGGAAAATGGCATGATAAACACAAACATTTACAAGCTCTCTTCCTCTGAATCTTTGTATGTTTTAAGGACAGAAGTCACACCGGGGAGGAGGGAATAAATCACCTTTTGGATCACTTCAATGGTTTTTAACTATTTATTAGTCTTGGAATTCTATGAGACAGTTATATAATGAAAGAATAATTAAGACAAATCTTTACTTAGACATTGCAACATGATAGATAATGTTCTACTCTCTTTCATATATTAAGTCGCATAACTTTCAAAAGTATTTGAAATAAAACTGTTATCCCCATTCTAAATTTGCAGTAGTCACTCAACAAGACACACACTACCTCATGTTTCCGAGGAAATGAAGCTGGGAAGACATGGGGGTCCGAATCCAGAGCACATATTCCTTGTTTGCAGTCAACTGTCAATCACCCAACTATTACTGCCACAGATATCAGACGTAGGCTTTTTTACATTCCTACAGATAAGCACATATCGACCCAACTGGGAAATTCACAAAATTCTGAAAGCTGTGCCACACATCAGGATTTCAATTGATAATTCATGTTTTTTATTTCAATTTTTAAAGCATTTCTTACATAAGAACACTGAATTTACATAATATCCACAATTCCCTCTGTCCTCCACCTAGGACTCCAATGATCCCACAAATTCAATATATTTTTTGTGTGTGTATGTATGTGTACATTTTTAGTGAGGTATAGAGTTTTATTTATCTGTGCATATGAGGATAAGTATTTAGAATACAGGTAGACATTACATTGGTTTAGAAAAATGACAATAGTAAGGTCTCCAATAGAATGTATGAATTTTCTAGCCATAGATAGCTCACTAACTTTACAGGTATAAATTTCCACCTATTGAGCAGGCCTTAAGTGCAATTAGATAGGTTGCTTATGCCCATATACAAGTGGCACTACTGCATTATTGAATATGTTGTTCTGAGCTGTATAAAGTCCAAGATTTTATATCAAAAAATGATTATTGATTATTTTTCTAAGTTGTCACCTTATATTATTTATTTATTTATTTATTTATTTGTAATATGGATCAGGATGAATGTTTTCAAGTCAGTTCCAGTATCTTTGCTCCCAGTCCTTTCTCTAAAGTGGTAGTGTCATCAGCAATGGAGTCTTATCTTCGACTTCTGGGAGGCCACAAAGGGAAGTAGCAATATCCTACGAAGCTTGGGGAGATACTTAGAATCCTGAATAATAACTGGAAAGGAACTTCCTCTTGTTTCTTATGCCCGGCACTGGTTTTTGTTATATAGTGTACAGCTTTAGGGGAAGATTTTCAAATCATGTAATGTCACTCCATTTCATTCATTCATATACATATAATATATGTATATGAATTAATATATTAATGTAAATATGAAGTCATTTATATATAAATTTTATGAAAGCTTATGAAATAATAAACTCAGTTAAATAGGTACAAAAAAGGTCTTTGATAAATTTCAACACACCTTCATAAAAAGTGGTAGAAAGAATATGGTTAAAATGAATAAACTTCTGCAAATAAATTCTATATGTGCCAACACCACAGCCATCGGCTTCCCAAATGGAGAAAAAAACTTAAAGCTATCCCACTAGAATCATAAATAACATAAGATTGTCCACTAACCCCACACATTTTTTCATATAGTGGTTAAAGTCCTAGATACAGCAATAACCCAAGAAAAGGATTTTAGCCATATACTTATAGAAAGAGATGGAGTCAAATTATACCTACTAGCAGGCACCACGTTATTATGCATATGCAATCTAAATAATTTCAACAGGAAATTTCTAGAAACTATCCAGTTTCAGTGATAATGTAGGATACAAAATCAACTTATTAAAGGCAGTATCATGTCTATATACCAATAACTACTATGTGAGAAAGAAATCATGGAAACATTCCTACACATAATATCTTCAGATATATCTAGGAATTAACCTACCCAAAGAAGTAAAAGGCTTTGACAATCAAATTGTTAAAACTGCAAAGAAATAGATTTTTCAAAAGATAGTAGAAAATTGGAATACCTCCAATGTCCATGGGTTTTTGGAAGTAATCTTATGAAAATGACTATTCTAAACAAAGCAATTTACAGATTTAATATAATCCCTGTCAAATTCCTATGACATTCTTCAAAGAAATAGAAGAAATATGAACATTCAAATGAAAGTACAAGAGTTTCCAGATGTCCAAAGCTATAGTGAGAAAAGGAATAATACTGGCGAGAGTATAGCCCAGGTCTTAAATTGTCTTCCAGAGGTATAATCGTGAAATAGCATTCCACTATCCTCTGAATAGACGTAGAGATATATGAGACAAAAAGAAGGTATAAAATACATAAACACTCCAACCATCTGATATTTAACAGAGACATAAAAATAAAGAGTATTTTTAAAAAATGATCGTAGAAAAATGGAATGCTCACACCAAGGAGCAGAAAATTAGAAAAGAGTCTATTACGCTACACAAAAGTCAACTGCAAATAAATCAAAGATCACAATGTGAAATCTGAAACTAAAACTACTAGAAGATAACATTGCCCGCTCCCTGTAGGACATAGGAGCATGAATCAAATTGCTCATGAATTAAGGCCAACAATTACAAGTAGTCCTCATAAAACAAAAAAAGTAAAATACATTATATGAAATAACAAATTCAATGAAGAGGAAGACCTTTTCCCTGAAAATAGAAGACAATCTTTGGCAGTTATATATCCAACAATGTATTAGTGTCCCAAATATATAAAGAACTCAAAAAAAAAAAAAATAAGGGGTCAAGTATACAAATGACCCACTTAAAATGGGCTATGGATCTGAACAGAGGTCTGCTCAAAAGAAGATAAAATGTCTAAGTAGTATATCAAAAAATGTTTATCATCTTCAATGATTAGGGAAATCCATATCAAACCTTCGTTGAATTTCTTTCAACCCCTGTCAGAATGGCTAAAATAAAATAAAAAGAATAAAATAAAATAAAAACAGGCGTCAACAAATGCTGGTGAAGATATAATTTGGTGAGATTGTAAACTGGGACAATCTCTATGTAAATCAGTGTGTGGAATTTTTCAAAAGTTAGATATTACCCAGATATTCCACTCATTGGTATGTGCCCAAAGGTCTGAATTTCCTGCTACACGGATATTACGTAGACATGTTCATTGCAGATCTATTGGCAATAGCTATGAAATGGAAATGGCCTGCATGGCCTCCAACTGATGAATGGATAATGAAAAGTGTGGTACTTGTACACTGTGGAATTGTCAGTTATAAAGAAAAATGAAACTATGACTTTTGCAGGTAAATGGATAGACCTCGAGAATATTACACCCAGAGAGACAAAGGAAGCATGAACTTTCGTATCTTTCCTATTTGCAGAGTTTAGCCCACATCTTTAGTTTTGATTATGTTATCTGCATTAATTTAGAAACCAGGAAGCTAGAAAGAAGTCACGTGTTAGAGATGGACCTAGTGAGTAGGTGTGCCAGCTACTCCTGGTTGTCAGCTAGTCTACACTTGAAATTAACCAAAATTCCAAAACAGAGAGGCACAGCTGTGAGGGATTTTTGCTCAATTTGGGGTGCAAGGATGGACTTCTAATCCAAATCTTTGAGGTGAGAAGATACAATTTTAAACAAGATCTATTTAGATAGGAGGGCCCACCTCTAATGCATTTCACACCTTCTGCTGGGAGACCATATAAGGAAATAGAAAGAGAAAGCTTTTGCTTTTTGCCTGCTTGTTCTTGACACAGTAGCAAGTTCATTCCAACCCTGGCATTAGACCCTACTTCTTTGGAATTCTGGCATGTATTGAAGACCAGCTGAGGCAAACAGCCTGATCAACTGAACAACTAGTAGATTCTTGTACCTTCTGTTCATAAGCAGACATTGTTTGATTAGCCAAACCATATCTGTGAGTCATTTTAATAAATTAACTTTTCTATCTATAGAGAGAAGTTCAGTTTCTATATAATTGAGTTAGTCTATAGAATCCTGACTAATACAATAGGATACATGTGATATGGAGACAAAAACTGATGATGGGGTGTTTGATTATGAGTAGAGATAGAAGGGAAGGAGCAAAACAAAAAGAACAGAAAGAATATTTGTACATGGATGTAGAGAGATTACTTGCTGTACTTGCAAAGGCTAAATTCAATTCCTAGCACTCACATGGTAGCTTAAAACCATCAACTCACATTCAAAATGATCCAACCTCCTCTTCTAACCTATTCAGTCACTAAGCACACATTTGGTGCACATTCATAAATGCAGAGAAAACGCTCATACACACATAAAATAAAATAAATAAAAATCTTTTATAAAGAATGTTTGGTATAATTTTAAAGTTATGAAGATCCTACAAGGAACTTCTGTAATATCAAATCACAACCATGAACTATTTATCTTTCTCTTTACATTTATTTTTCAAGATTTGACTATTGCCAATGTCTTAAAACTTTATTCTGCTTCATTCAAGAATACTCTCTGCATTTAATATTCACTACATTCAGATTAAAGGCAATACAGAGAAACAATATACATATATTTCTGTAATATATACAAAATATTTAAGATCTTATTGTTTTCCTTTCCATTCCATTTACTTCTTTTTATTGCTTTAAGAAGCTTATTTGTTAAGGCTAAAATACAAGTAGTAAATTATAAATTAGAAACAACTTCTATTCCAAAATTATAATTTGTCAACTAGAGTTTAATAGCTACAAATTTTTATTATGTTTCTGGATCAATATTCTACTAGGGGTAAATAGCACTCATAATTGTTCCACTAAATATTTTGAGGAAATCACATAGTAAGATCACACACACACCTGTCATGGTGGAAGGCAACTTCATCAAAACTGAAGGCTCTTTGTGCTGGCTTCCCTCAAATCTCTTTGCAAAAGGAAACCTTTTCCCTATTCACTAAAATAGTAGATTATATATGAATGCTGGGAGGTTCCCTAAAGTGAAACCTGCCTTACACAATGCAGTTGTTCATTTTTATGGTGCTGTTGGAATGGGGTATTTTTAGTTTTAATGAAATTAAAGTACATTTGCCTTTGTCTCGTGTGCTTTTCCGGATAGGCCTATGATGAGCTGTCAAGTCAAGGTGACAAGAAAATGCTTTTGCACTATCTTGTAACAGGTTGATTGTTTAGTTTTTGAATTCAGATCTATGATATTTTTTTTTCTGTGTATGTTGTGAGGTAGGAGTTGATCTTAATTATGTTGCATCTTTATGTTTCTCAGCAATATTTACAGAAAAATGTTCTTTTTACATTCTTTATTAATAAACAAACCTATTAAGAACCAGCTGACATTAAAGTGAGGGATCATTGTGGGAAGTTCAAAAACATATATATATATATATATATATATATATATATATATATATATCAATGTTCACATAATCTAACATTGATTATAAGAGTTCTGTTTTATATTTTAAAAATGATAAAGCTTTCTTTTCATTTGAGATTATTATGATTAACAATTAATAACCAGATTCCCTTTATTTGTATACCATTTTAGGATTATTTTGCCTATTTTACTAAAAAGATACAAAGGATGTTAATAACCATTGTGTGTTATATGTAGGTATTTCATTTTTAGGAATTTATGCTTTCCAATCCATATCTTCCCACTTAGAGCCTCTTTATCTTCTTTCATCAGCACTCTGTAACTTTGATGCAATATCATTCACTCTTTTGACAGATACATTTCCTTATTATTTAATTCTAGGATGAATGGATTTATGTTATAAACATACTTCTTCACATTTCCAAAAAGACTACACAATTATATAATTATTCTTTATATGTTGATCCTTCATCCTTTGACCTTTCTGAACTTGTTTATTTCAGTTTTACTTGTGATATTCTACATACAAGTTCAAATCATGTAAGAACAACGCGTACTTTGCTTCCAAACTTTTAATTTCCATTCTTCTTTTTTCTTTCCTAAATATCTTAACTAGACCGGCCTCAAATGACTTGATCATTTGGCTTTATGTGCAATGTTTCCTCTTGCTATGGAAAATTTCAGTTTTGTCTCTGTGAAGTTTTTTTCAGAAATGTCTTTCACGGCCATCCCAGGATACTCCATTTTGTTCATCCTTCATTTTTCTTCTTATAATGTGAAAATAAATTTGTGTTTATTTTCTTTATGTTGTTTGTCTTAAACAACTTGAATGTAAGTTTTATTCTAGCAGGGATTTTTATGCTTATCAGAACTGAGTTGAATATATGATACCTAAGTAGAACCCCACCCGTGGGCACTTGGTGATTGATAAAGGAATGGATAAACGACTAATGTTTCCATTTCTCAGATGGATAAGTCTAACAACTCATCTACTCATATGCATAGTATATTTGAGTTAATCACATTTTTTAAACATTTGACGACAGTGAAAACTATAGACGCCTAAGTTTTGATATTTCTTTCATTGTTTTCTGCTTTATTGAAAATAGATTCCTTTCTCCTGCAGGGTATCCTGAAAACAGTTTTCCCTATCCTATTCTCTGAATCTACTTCCTTTCTGTCTCTCATTAGAAAATACTAGCTTTCTGGGATATAATAACAGCATAAGAAGATAAAACATAAAAACCTCACATCAAGATTGGACTAGGCAACCGAACAAAAGTAAAAGAATTCCAAAAGCAGGCACATGTGTCAGAGACCAACTTGTTCACACAGTCTCATACAAGTACTAAACTGAAAGCTACAATATATACACAGAAGACATATGGTAGACCACTGTGGGACCTGTGCTTGCTTCTTCAGTCTCTGTAAGTTCACATGTAATTTGCTTAGTTGATGCAGAGGGTCTTGTTCTCTAGGTGGCTTCCACACCACACCCTTTGGTTCTTACACTCTTTCTGCCTCCTCCTTCTGTGAGGGTCTATGAGCTCTAAGGGGAGGGACCGAATCTGAGATCAAAAGAAATATCACGTTCATTGTTATTTTTATTTATGTGTATGGGTGTGCCTGTGTGAGCTTGGGCTGTGAGCGTGGAGGTGGCCACAGAGCCCAGAGGAGGGTGCTGGGTCCCCTGGAGATGAAGCTACATCTGGTTATGAGCAGCCTAAACTGGGTGGTGGAAACTGAACTTGAGTCCTTTTTTTTATTGTAAATAAATTTTTATTTAAGGGATTTGATTCCATTGCTCTCCATCCTGAGTCACATGGTTTCCAGATTTCTTTCACTCTGATTGTACTCTTTAGCCCTTTTGTTCTCGTCTCTCCTTGAATTAAAGCCAGAACAGTCATGACTAATTCAAAGTTTTTCATCGTAACAATTCTGGTGTCTTCTTCAAACCAATTTACTTTAGGAACCATTTTAAGCCAGGCCTCTCACTTGTTGACACCCAGTGTGTTTGAAGAGTTCTGCTTACTCATTCCTAGAATAGTACATAAGATTTTAAGATTTTGAAGAGTAGTATGGAACTTTTAATAACCAATTCATTTTTCCAGCCTAAAATACCCTTCTTTCTAAAAGATTTTTTAATTGAAAATATTCTTCCCTCATCCTGGTTGTAGCTTCCCCTCCCCTCTACACCACCCAGTTCCATTCTGTCTCCCTTACCCTCTGAATTCACTGCCTTTTTGTATCTCATCAAAAAAAAACAAACTTCTAAAACATAACAATCAAAAAATGACAAAAACAATAAGATGAAGCAAAAACTATCATAAGATACAGCAATCCAAGAGTAGAAAGGAGGCCCAAGAACAGGCATATGATTCACAGACCCACTCGTTCTGAGTTAATAGCAATAATATGTACACTTAGAACCCTGGACATACTTGCCTAGGCTCTGTGTTTTCTGCTTCAATCTCTGTGAGCTCATATGCACCCTACTTAGTTGATTTAGACAGTCCTATTCTTCTGGCGTCCCCAGCCCTCTGGCTTGTAAAATCTGTCCACCTCCTCCATAGGATTCCCTGAATTCCAGGAGGATGGGAAATTTAGACTCTGTAATTTCTACCTCTAATTTAGATCCCCTCTGTGTGTAATGGTTGACTGTGAGACTCTGCATCCATTCCCATCTGCTGCACGAGGAAGCATCTCTGTTTATGACTGAATAAGGCAGAAGGAAGCTTATCAGTGAGCCGTGCGCTTAGTCACTCCCCAGTGCCTAGGACAGTCTGAGATTGGGGCTTCCCTTGGTACTAATGACGGTCATCCCTGAGTGGGGAGATGAGTTCCCAGAGAGCATTGGTCCATTCATGGGCAGACTGGGCAAGAGAGGCCCCTAGTGGGTGGATGCTTCCTTCCTTTACCCCGGAACCTAAAACCCTTTGGTGCATTTCAATTAGAAAATTTCCAAACAGTGTGTGTGGGGGGGGCGGGGTGGGTGAGAATGAGAGGGAGAGAGAAGTGTATGTTTCTTCTCAATAGCAGGGTTATATCTGCTTCCATGCCTGAAACAGAAAGGGTGTTTGCTGTTGCTTGTCTTTGCCTATGACTTTATGACAATTTCTTGCTCATCCTATGAATTCTTTATTAATTCCTCCCCTACGACACAGCAATAACATTTAGTTTGATTTTCTTTCACAGCATATGTTAACTTTTGACTATTTTTGTCTATTTTGATGTTCCTTGCTACGCTCTGGGGACTACGTCTTACTCATCTTCATTTATCTATAGCACCTAGAAGAAATTCATTATTACAGCAGATACTTCATACACAATTTAACGGAGTTTCTATGACATGAATTGCACTTGTTTTAATTATGGGTGCACTTGATCAGCATCTTAGAGTATACAGATCTTGAGAAGGTCTCCAAAGGACGTACAATTATTAAACTGATAAAGAGAGAAAATGAGGACCCTCCTAACAGGCAAGAGTAACCCTATAATTGAAGGTACAGAAAAGGTACAGCATTTTCCAGGAAGATAGTATGGCATAATGAACTCAACAAATTGCAAATGTTCTGTTACTAATTTCTCAAGAACACAGAGTTTAACAAATGAACATCTTCCTTCCTATGTGTCCACACCCTTGACTTTGGGGTCCATTTTGTTCTACCGCATGAATCTCCTTTGACTGCAAACATGGCACTTTACAGGAATATTGTTAAAGTTGCTATTGTGTAGTTCCACCAAATGAGATCTTTGAAAAAAATGAACAGGAAAGTGCCTGGCTGCCATATAATTGAAAGGGAGGGAGGTGGATCAGACATTGTGTGTCCTAAGGAATCACACATAGTGTAAGCAGTTCACTGATCTGTATCAACACATTAATGATTTATGTAGCTTTTAATTTACAACACAGACATATCTAAAATAATCAGGTAGAAGTAGACATTAAAAATTCACTGCATGGGTCATAAAATGATTAGTTATTCAAGTGACTTCATATTTGTATTTCATTAAGGGATAATTTTAATTTACTTTTAAACAGTTTATATACAGAGATTTAAGGACTCATGCAAGACGATTATGCATACTCTGGCTTTTATGTATCCAATATACTTGAGACACTCACATCTCACTTTTTTTCTTACAAGCAGTATTAATTCACTTGAGAGCATACATCCAAAAAATATGGCCCATAATTTTGTAAAAACAACTTTAATTTACAGAAAATGCTTGGCATTTCTTTCATTATTATTTCTATTATGTGTTCATTGTGTGGATTAGGGACTAGGGAGGCTTCTTGCAGTTCTAACCGTGAAATGGAATCATCCAGGCATTGCCTGGTCGCTTTGCCTAAATATGTAACCACTGCATTCTGATTAAAATCAGAATGGCATCAGGATGCTACTGAAGGAGCCCATGGAAATCCTTTACTCAATTTGCTCATTTATAGCTTCAAAATTAGATCCAGTGATTGGATGAACCTTAGGTTGGAACCAGATACCCTCTTCCTGGCCAGATGTATGTTTCCCTATACCTTGAAGTTCCTTCTGTGTGTCTTGGCTTTTGGAACTGTTTTTACGGTTTAATAAGTGAGTTCACTGATTCACTGCGAGTGTTTATTGTCTGCCTCCTTCCTGATCAAATACTGCAGCAATCTGTAAAAACATAACCAGGCTAGGGGCAGTTTAACTTGAAATTAATCTTATCTAGGCTATTAAGCACCTAGTTCATCCAGTTTCTGCAATTCTCTCACAATAAACATTCCAAGATGTTGATCTCAGCTCCAAAAACCAACACAATTACAAGAAAATAGCTTAGCTATTACCAGACTTACCTAAAAGGCAATACTGCTCCTCCTGTCAGCAGTACCTCTGTCTTCAGTACACCCCCCTTCTCATTACTATTCACTACCATGCTCTGCCCAGGGTATACTTACTTCTTGCTTTCAATGGACACCTGTCATGTGGAACTTTATTGAGGTCTTTCTGAAGCTCATAATAAATCATAGACAATGCCAGGCTGTCTATAACCTTCTCAAAGTCAAAGTTTGGTGTGCTCCTGTTCTTGCCTAGACACAGTTTTTCTTCATCTCTCTCTAGAAGATAATTCTTATACCTTGCATGCCAAGCAAAGTTTCTATTTTCAACACAAGTTGTAAATGCCAAGTTAAATGATCCAGTGAACATTCACTTAAAATATGTAACTTGTGGTACATAAGTTACCCCTGCCAGGCTGATATCCTCTGCCTGCAACAAACCCCTGATATTAGTTCTAAAATATCCTGCTGCAGACCCTACTTTTCCTTAAAAATTAAAGAAATAAAGTGGCAATTTAAAGGCTGAATTGTATGTTTGCACATTCAGTGATGTGCCAAATATCCTAAAACCAGACTTGAAAGTCTCACAGCAGTTACTGCTCTCTCTCCACTGTCACCATCTGGAGCTCATGCCGACGTCAGTGATCATTCTGTGGAGAGATCCAGGGCTCTATTCTAGTGAAAAAGATGCTAAAACTAACTTCTGTCCAAGCTTTTAGAAGCAGTCTTTTGCCTCATGTCTAGCTCTCCTTCAGTCACTTTTCTGTCTTCCGGAAGTTTTTTATTGCAAGCCCTAACTCTATCTCAGTTCTAGGACCCTCCGAATTCCATATGGTCACTTTTCTCAGAAAGGCTTAAGGTCTCTTATTTTGATTCATTTGTCCAATTTCATGCTTGCCACAATGCCTTTGAGTACAACTTCCATGACATTCCCACTCATTCAGCAACACCCATACAATTCTCGTGAATCATGAATAATGAATCATGAATTATTCAGCTTTTGTTACTCTAAACTTTGACCCTTAATGCCGTGTTATGCCCTAAATTCCATGATAATAGAGACCATGTTTCCCCTTGAATCTGTCACTAGAACACTGTTATGAGTGCACTCGACTGGACTCAGAATATTTGTATACTAGAATGGTCTTGAGTTGTTTCTGTTCTCAGAGACTGTTAACCTGTATCGCTGTAATGGCCTGCCTTTCATTTCTGTATGTACAGACATTTACTTGTGGGGAAATGCTTGTGCCTACTTCTAATTTCTATTCTCATCAACCACATCAATTATACTTTAAGCTATTTTTATTATGAATGTTTAATGTTTAATTATAACATAATTGCTTTGCTCCTCTATTTTCTTTCCTCCATCCAATCTCTCCCATATCCCCACCCTTCAACTCTTCTTTGTCTATACACTCCTCATCCACTCTCAAATTGTTGGCCTTTTTTTCTTTGAGTAATATTGCTAGACACACATACACACTTATGCATAATATGTGAAAAAAATCTGATGAATGCATTGAGTGTTACTTATTTGTATATGATTTCAGGGTTGACCTCTTGATATATGATAACCAAATAGGAAGCTCATCCCTGAGAAAGACTAAGTTTCTCTCTACTATAAATCATCAGTTCCCTATAGTTCTTTGTCTTGGGTTGAAACCCTGTGAGATTCCCCTTGCATGTTAGCTTGTATATTGGTATTGTCCTTGTTCAAGTTTTGTGTGGGAAACCATATCATTGAAGTGTCATGAATAAAGTCTCCCTTTCATGTCTAGGAGTAAACCTCAGAGCAGACATTTTATTCTTCTGGTTCTTACATTCTTTCTAAACTGCTTAACATTAGTTTCTTTGAGCTTGTGTGCTGAAGTTGTATCGCAGATGTCTGCCAGGACCAGGAACACCAAGATCAGTCTATTTCTAAGTTTTGACCAGATGAGGTGTTCTAAAATTTTCTGTTTGTTACAAAGAGAAACTTCTTTGCAGAGAGATGAAAGCTGCCCTTGTCTCAGGATTGATATATGGGTACATTGTAGAATACAGTTAATGAGAAAGAAAAGAAAAAATACAAACAGTTGTACACTAATGAAGTAAAGATAATAAGTGATAGAGTAATTTTTTTAAAAGCCATGTAAAGATGGGATATACACAGGGAGTCTGGATTATGTATATTATTGTGTTTTCTTTGAATTTGTGACTGTGAATGAGCTAACTTTGGAGAGACATTTCATTGTTCAGGCTACTAACCTAAACCAAAATATATGTTTTAAAGGTATCTTGACTTCAAAATTTGTGTCTCAGGATATGTTATGTTACTTTGGAAAAGGGGTTCTGCTTTTGTTTCCACAGAAGATGAGAACCTGTGAATTCCTTCCAGACTAATGCCAGACTAATATGGTTTGGTGGAACAAAATCTCTTGAATATTCTCTTTGAGCCCTAAAAATACTTTGTCCAACAAAGATCAGGAAATAGTTTGGAGAAAATTATGCTCAAATTCCCCAAATTATTGGTTATTAGTGTTTTTTATCACTTAAAGGAGGATATGACATAAAAATAAATACTACATTGATATGAACTTTGGTTTATTGATGCAAATTTAAGTTCAATTTTGTTATATGTATAGTTCTAATCTTGTTTAAAGTATTATGCCTTATATATGTATAAACAACTCATTTAAAAATGTAATTTATAATTAAAATTATGGCTTAATAGTCATTTATAGTAGTCAAACTTGCAATCATATTAGTTAGGTTTTCTAGATATGCAGCTATATTTCAATTAGATTGATAATCTCCAATACTTCAAAGACCTATAGAATATGGCATTTAAAATATTGTTAGAACTTAGATTTTTCTCAACATTGAGACATGTCTGCTTCTGGCAGCACCAATTACTTCAGAGAGGCTGATGGGCATTGAAGAAACTCAGTATGGAATTTGCCTTCAATATAATAAGGCTAGGCATTTGGGCAAGAAACTGTTCTTGTCTGGACTGCTTGAAGATATGCTATATAAACTGGATATGCAGGATTGACAGAAAAATGACTTTTGAACCTGCCTAAAGAAGGTGAGACAGTCCTTCAAGGTTTCTGCTTCATGAACGAGTCTGACAGATATTCTGCAGGAAACTGAAGAAAATCACTGACAAACTAACAATATAGGTGAAACAATCTTTCAAATTTCCTGCTTCATGAAAATATTTGTCAGATACTATGGGAATGTAGGCTGAAGATGAATGCCCCAATGTTACTGAAGAACTTTGGGTGATTGCCCAGACAGCAAGATATCTCTGCTAAAGAGTTTTGGAAGCTGCTTACAATGTACTTCCTGTTTACAAATGTAATACTATATCCTTCTGGGGTCTTTGGTAGAGTTGAAGACAGATAGTTATAGTTTCCCTTAGTTATGATAAAAGATAAATTATATATGAAACTTTAGTCTCACAAAGAAATATTGTAACTGTAATCCTTTCTTAATGCCTATTTTGCTATATGTAATTTTACCTTCCTTTTTATTTAGACAGAAAAGGGGATAATGTGGGATACTCCTCTGTATGCTATGAATATGTTTTATTGCCATTAGTTAATAAATAAACAGTTTAGGCCTATGACAGGGCAGAACAAAGCCACTAGGAAAATCTGAACAAAGATATATATATATATATATATATATATATATATATATATATATATATATATATATATGAAATTTCCAGGTTCTAGAGGGTTCATCGATTCTCTAGCTTATTGATGACCATTGTTGTACTCCCCAGCTTGAATAAGGTAAGACATGCAAGGCAAGTCAAACTAACATATTGCCTTTGTAATATATATTTATTGTATCAATTCCATTTCTCTAGAAAACCCTGATGGCAACAGTACAGCTGAGATTTCAAGAGTAACTATTTCCCAGCAGTAGACATCTAGACCCCGTGAGATTGCTTTGTGAACTTTCTCTTGATTGTGGCTTCCCTGCTCAGTTGCTATAATTTTCTCTTTCCTTTTCATTCCCTTGACCCCTATTTACCTGCCATGCTTATTCAACATCATCTTTATGATAAATGCATTTAATGAATACTTATTTTGAGAATGGTTTAAAGGTTCAGTAACACTTTATATGACTTTCACATTTTTCATGTTTAAGATAATGATGGATGCCTGCTATCATTTTTGGTCTCTACATTTTGAAAAGTCATTGCAGCCTTTGAGAGGTTTAGTGAAAAGTCATTTAAAAGACCAAGGCATTAAAACTAAAAATTCTATGGACAATCTGACAAGCTATTCTCTAGTCCAGCTGCATACTAAAAATCATGGTAACCATTTAAAAATTACTTAGAGTAGAGCCTCACACAAGACCCATAAAATCAGAATTTGGACAACTCCAACCTTGTGCAGACAGGACTGGCAATCTCTAGGTTAAAGAAATACTAACTTTCCTAACTGTGTGATAATGTGGAATGTATTACAAAGAATGTAATGCATAATACTTCTTTTAGGAAAGTTATTCTCTACTTGTAAGACAAAAATTTTCAAGTCATTCTACTACAACTGAAAGTAAGACTGATCACTAACACTGGCATTAGACTTACATAACACTCCTTAAGTCACAAGAATATCTGTGGAAACTTAGGATTTGGGGAAATTTACTCTAGAAGAATTGTTACAAATATAAAGACTTATTCTTTATGACAAAAAAAATCATGATATAGTTGAGTAGATTTGCAGCTTCTATGTATTAGTGTGTGTGTGTGTGTGTGAGAGAGAGAGAGTACAGATGATTGTGTGTCACAACAAGCATATAGTGGAAAAAGGACGACATTCATGGTCAAGCCACACCTGCTACTTGGTTGAGACAAGGTTTCCTTGTTTAGCACTGCAGAAACTGACCCATTAGCACCTAATTATTCTCCTATCTTCACAACCTGTGACCAATCACATGGAAAACAGGAGAATTTCAAGTTCAAAATAGCCCAGCATTTATAACAAGACTCTGTCTCAAACAGAATATCTATCACACTAAAACAAGAAAATGAAAATTACTGTGTTTAAATATGAGGTGTGCATAGTATTACTGTGTGTAATGCATGTGTAATACATATGTGTAGTATGAATATGTAGACAGTGTATATGCATGTGAATATGTTTACTCCAAATTTATATTGCTCTTGAGCCATCTCACTACCACTAAGATGACTATGTTAATGTTTCAGAATGTATATTGAATTTATCTGAATTAAAATTGTTGGCAGACACTCCAGTTCCTTTCCCAGTCACCCAGATCCAAATAATAACACAGAAACTATATTAATTACAATACTGTTTGGTCAATAGCTTAGGCATATTTCTAGCTAACATATACATCTTTTTATTGATTTTACTGAGCTATACATTTGTCTCTGCTTCCCTCCCTTTCTCTCCTCTCCCCCTCAACCCTCTGCCATGGTACCATGCTCCCGATTTATTCAGGAGATCTTTTTTATACTTTCCATGTACATTAGATCCATGTAAGTCTCTCTTAGTGTCTTCATTACTATCTAAGTTCTCTGGAATTGTGAATTGTAAATTGTAGGCTGTTTTTTTTTTTGTTGTTGTTCTTTTTTTATTTTCACATTTTTTTATTGAAAAGATTTCTGCCTGCCTCCCATTTCCCTCCCCTTCCCCCCATTCCTCTCCCCCTCCCCCCACTCCTTTTCCCCTCCCTCTCCAGTTCAAAGAGCAGTCAGGGTTCCCTGCCCTGTGGGAAGTCCAAGGTCCTACCCCCTCCATCCAGGTCTAGGAAGGTGAGCATCCAAGCAGGCTAGGCTCCCACAAAGCCAGTTCATGCAGTAAGATCAAAACCCAGTGCCATTGTCCATGGCTTCTCATCAGTCCTCATTGTCTGCCATGTTCAGAGAGTCCGGTTTTATCCCATGCATTTTCAGTCCCAGCCCAGCTGGCCTTGGTGAGCTCCCAATAGATCAGCCCCACTGTCTCAGTGGGTGGGTGCACCCCTCGCGGTCCTGACTTCCTTGCTCATGTTCTCCCTCCTTCTGTTCCTCATTTGAACCTTGGGATCTCAGTCCAGTGTTCCAATGTGGGTCTCTGGTTTTTATCTCTATCCATCACCAGATGAAGGTTCTATGGTGATATGCAACATATTCATCAGTATGGCTATAGGACAGGGCCATTTCAGGTTCCCTCTCCTCAGCTGCCCAAAGAACTAACTGGGGACATCTCCCTGGACACCTGGGAGGTCCTCTAAAGTCAAGTCTCTTGCCAACCCTAAGATGGCTTCCTTAATTAGGATATATACTTCCCTGCTCCCATATCTACCCTTCCTTTATCCTAATCATCCCATTCCTCCAAGCTCCCCCATCCTCCCCTTCTCACTTTTCTCTCCCCATTTCCCCTTTACTCCCACACGACTCCTCCCCCAAGTTCCCATTTTTTTTGCCCAGCAATCTTGTCTACTTGCAATATCCGGGAGGATGACTATATGTTTTTCTTTGGGTTCACCTTCTTATTTAGCTTCTCTAGGATCACAAATAATAGGCCCAGTGTCCTTTATTTATGGCTAGAAACCAATTATGAGTGAGTACATCCCATGTTCATCTTTTTGGGTCTGGGTTACCTCATTCAGGATAGTGTTTTCTATTTCCATTCATTTGCATGCAAAATTCAAGATGTCATTGTTTTTTTTTACCGCTGAGTAGTACTCTAATATAACATATACATCTTAAATTAACCTATTTCTCCCATTTCTATTAATCTGTGTATCAGCACGGACCTGTGGCTTACTGGTAAGTGTCTGGTGGGCATTTAATTTCTTCAGTGGCTACATTCCATCTCTCTGATTCTGCCTACTCTCTCTATATATATATTTATATTTTTTCTAGCCTGGCTATAGTCTTCCCTGCTATAGGCTGAAGCAGCTTCTTTATTAACCAATGGTAATAAGACATATTCATAGCATACAGGGGGAATCATCTCCCCTTTGCTGTCTAAATAAAAAGTAAGTTTTCAATTTTAACATAGGAAAACTACATATAACAAAACAGGTATCAAGCAAGAATTACAATTATAATATTTGGTACATTTACATTTTGCAAATTAAGGAAAATACTCTATCATCTATCCTATCTTTGTGAGTCTAAAGTTTTATATCTAATTTGTCTTTTATCATAACTGTTGAAAACTGTAACTATATGTCTTCAACTCTTCAAAGACCCCAGAAGGATATAATATTACCTAAATAACAGGAAGTACATTGTAAGCAATTTCCAATGTTCTAGAAATGACAGAGATCTGTAACATTGGGACATCCATCTTCATCCTACAGTCCCATACTATACAGCAGACATTTCCATGAAGCAGGAAATTTGAAGATCTGTCTTATAATGGCGAAGTTCATCAGTTGCTCTCTTCTATGTCCTGCAGACTGTCTGGCAGACTCTTTCATGAAGCAGAAACCCTGAAGGACTGTCTCATCTTCTTTATGCATGTTCAACAGTCATTTTTCTGTGGGTTCTGTATGTCCACTTTATATAGCATACCATCAAGCAGTCCAGTCAAGGGTAGTTTCTTGCCCAAATAGCTAACAAGCTCCATAAGGAGCCTCTTTGATGCCCATCATCCTCTTGAATAAGATTGTTTTCTACACCAATTCCTGATTATTTGAAGTGCTGTTAATCAAGTCTTTCATGGGGTATCCTGTGTGGTAGGTCCATATCAGCCAGGACTTCCGAAGCTGTCATGGATATTAGGCCATCTGGGCCATTGCTTCAAGGAGTCTTGTTTGATCAAACCATATTTGCCTGGAAGGAAGTCACAAGTTCTCGTCTTCTATGGAAACAAAAGCAGACCCTCTTTTCCAAATCATCACATTCTTAGACTCAAATTTTGAAGTCCAGATACTTTTAAAATACATGTGTTGGTTTACCTTAGCAGCCCACACAATGAAATATCTCTTTGTACTTAGGCCATTCGCAGACAAAATATTCAAAGAAAACACAAACACAATAGTATACATAGTTCAGACTCTCTATGTACATTCCATATTTATATGACTTATTTTTCTTTACTCCTTTAACCTATGACTGTCTATACTCTGACATTTTGTTTTCTGAAATTCTTTCTTTTTATAACTGTCTATATTCCTTTTCTTCTCTTGCTCAAGCCTACATACATTTTTTTCTAACAATGTGACCCATTCACAGGACTTTTTCATCTGAATATTTTTTTATTGTGTTTTTGTGATAATTTTCTAATCAGGAGCACCTTTTTTTTTCTTTAAATGTTCATCAGGCATAGCTAGGACAAACTCTGCAACCCTACTTGCTTGCTCCACCCAGTCCAACATGCTGAAGGTATGTTTACCACCAGCTCTGCAAGCCATTCTATCTGCCCAAATTCCATGAATGCAACAGGTCTACATCTTCCTTAAACAACTTGTAATATGAGCTCACAGACCCCATTTAAGTGCAGCCTCCCCAAAAAGCCAGCATTATTTGTGCTGCCAGCCCCAGCACAAATCAGAAAGCCTTTTCTTAATAAAGATATGCAGTTTTCTGATTCTTATGCTAAGTCAGGAAGCTTTCTCTTAAAGAAGCTGCACCTCTGCTCACTGCCAGCAAACAGAGCCGATCTGAAAAAGCATGGCTACCAAGAAGCTGTGCTTAACTTTTTTTTTTTGTGTGTGTGTGTGTGTGTCTAGAGTTCTTTTCCAAGCTTTCTGAGTTTTTATGTGGATGTAGTTATCCCACTTTGGGACCCGTTTTGTTGGTGGAGACTACTTCTCTGTTTCTTAGCTGCCCAGACCCAAATAATAACACAGAAACTATATTAATTATGATACTGTTTGGCCAATAGCTTGGGCTGATTTCTAGCTAGCACTTACATCTTAAATTAACCCATTTCTATTAATCTATGTATCGCCACAAGGCTGTAGCTTACTCTTAAGGATCCAGTGGGTGTCTCTCTTTCAATGAAAGACATGGTGTTTCTACTTTATATTTCTCTGACTCCACCTACTTTCTTTATATATCTCGTCCAGCCTGACTATATTCTTCCCTGCTATATGCTAAAGCAGCTTCTTTATTAACCAAAGGCAATAAAACATATTTATAACATACAGAGGGGAATCCTATGTCAAAAAAATAAGGTCATGAATGCTCTAAGTAGTATGCCAAAAGTCTTCCAACTATCCTGGTAAATATAAGCTGTATGTAGATTTAAAGACTCAAATATGTCCATGGATTACATGAATCATTTTAGTAATAGGGGATGAAAGCAAACTTGGGATACTGTGGCATCACTTTGTTGATTTTACACATAATTAGAAAGAACTAGCGAGATGGTTTTTAGCATGGTCACTGAGACAAAAGCTGTCCTTTCAGCTGTTTCAGAGACTCTATTCCTCTTCCTTTGGCTTTGACTCAGTGAAATTTCACCAAGTTATTCCTGTTCATTTCAGCATCACAGCAACTGCCTGCTTCAGATATTTCCCTCCTCAAGCCACAGCTCAAAGAGCGTGACTGCATTCCTTCCTCTAGAGCACAGGAAGACATATGCCATCTGAGGAGACACCTCGGAGTCCTTTCATTCCTTGGTGCCTAGGCCCCTCCACTGTGCATGGCACACATGCAATGGAGTTCCACTTTCCATTTGCAAACTCACATCTCAGTTCTAAGAATAGCCTGTGGTGAGACCTTTCCCCAGGGGCTGAGATTCGCTGTGCGTGCAGCAGCTCCTTTCTAAAACCAGCCTCCTGTTCTTTTTTTTTTTTTTTTCTTTCGTTTTTCAGAAAAGCTCTTGGGAAAATCCCACTTGGAGGGCATGATGCACGGAAAGTGGAAATAGTTTCCTCATCTCAGAATGCAGTGAACTTTAGTCCCAGATAAATGAAGAATCAGTGTGAGCTTCGGGAAGTGGGTCAAACGAACAACCAAAGTTCTGGCTGGCAGAGTGAGTAGCTTCTCATACACAGGAGTTAAAACAACCATGCTTCGACATAAACACAGGTGACCATACCTCCTAATATTAACTAAGAAGAAGTGAGTGGATTGGTCATTATTGATGGAGACGTAGGTTTCACCATTGCTGTTTTTTTAAAAAAATTGAAATTGACAGAAAATAAAATTGTCGATGGAGGTAGACTATTAAGAGGGTATTAGGCAAAATCCATAAGAATCTATTGATGGCAGGGTGCTCTTGGAATTCTAACTCTTAGAAAACTGAGACAAGAGGACCATGGGTTCGGGAACAGCTCTATGACACCCAACCTTTATAAGGGTTTTGGCAGTTGAACATATGCATGAAAACCACTTTATAGGTCTCATGACCCCCATGATGACTATGTTGATGCCTCAGAACTCTGGCTTACATAAAGGAACCTGGTTTCAAAAGTTACAGTAGAGATTTTTCTTTTTGTTTTCTTATCAGTCATCCATCTCACCCCTTTACCAGCTAATGTACAGCATCTATTTTCTAAATAATTTGAATAGTTTCCATGATTGTTAAGTGTGGGAAGTAAGCATAAAAGACAAGAGAGAAGCTACCTGGAGTCGTGGGAGTAGCTTACTATTGGAAACAAAGGAGAGCCCAGGCTTCTTGTTTTGTGGTCCATTCCACACACCAATTGTCACAACTGAAAATGCCGCCCATCACTCCTCAGTTGTGTGTAGAGGAGCTGAGCCCTCCTTTACTGGCTGCCAACAGCACTGAGTGAGCCAGTAGGCAGGAAGTTATCCCATGGAGGGATTAAGGGTACCCGTGTCGAAATTAGCTTGAAAATCCTGATTGGAAGTCAGTCTGCCTTGTATTGAATTTGGTTTAAGAACTAGGGAAAAGAGAAGCTGTTTAGAGAAGCCAATAAAGCCTCCTGTTTTGTGGTCACATTGCATGTGTTTAAACCTTCAATCTCACATTTAGCAGGAATGTAACCGTGAGGAAGTTTGTTAGACTTCACAGCCCTCCTGTTCTTCAAGTGAGGTAGTAATAATGCCTATTTCCCAAGGTAGTGATATTTAAAACTGGCTCTGTGCCTCAAAGACTGAGTAGCTAATAAATACTCAGAGAGTGTTTTCTCATCCTTCACATCCCTCCGTTTATCTTTCTCTACTGCCCTCCCCCTGGAATTGGCAACTTTTTCACATGTGGTACTTGTCATGTCATCACAAAGTGAACTACCTTAATATTAATGTTAGACTCACAAGATGGGCCTAAATGACATTTATGAACCACAATCTGGGACTGATGAATTGATGTCATTCAAATGCCTGGGAAATATGGGTTCTGTGACACAGAGAACACTGGAAACAGAATTTCAAGTTTAATGATGCTCAGCCTTATTTGTATAGGAAGTATCCATTTAGCTATCTTTATCAACAGAACGCACTGAAGTGTGATACAGATGTGAATCAGTGTTTAAAACTGCATGACTATATGCAAAGATGCTCATATATGTGCACATGTGCATAAATAAAATATTGTTAATAATGGATCTGATTAACATTCCTTTAAATCTCAATAACATAAATTAAGAGTGTCGTTTTTTAAACACAGTAAGAATAGCCTAGAAATAAGAGTTCTATCATAAAGTGCAAGTCTCTTTTGACATCTTGTCACCAAGAACCTCATGCACAGAGCTTTATTTTGAAGAACAAAGAAATCAAGCAGGATACTGGGGAGTCAGTCTGTGAACCTTGACAAAGAAAAATTTATTAATTCCCAATGCTTCCATGCCACATAGGAAACATTCTTCTGGGGTCTTCCCCTGCCAATCTTGCCTGGGTTTTCTTCTTTGATTAGGGCACACAAAATGCAAAAGACTAAATACCAACTTCTTCATTATAGCATGTGAAAATTACCTTCACATTTATGGCACCACCACTAACTGTTCCCCAAAAGTGACTGAGGTCCAGAAACCTCCAATACAGCTACCTCTGATTCCAGGTTAAAATATCACAAGCAAAATACAGCATACTTTTTAGCAAATAAAACTCGAGCATGGATTCGACATTCTTATCTTACAAAGGAAAAAAATGAGAGAGATTAAAATAAATTTGTCCAAAAACAGAGCTTCACTCATCAGTTTTAATTGTCTGGAGAATCTCATTTTTCTATGTAATTCCCCACAAGGAAGAAAGCAAGGAATCATGAAGAGAGAGGGGGAAATAAAGACAGTAGCAAAGCAACAGAATTTATCTTTATGAAAGCAAATTCTGCAGATATTTTGCCAAAAAGGACACATAGTGAAAATGGATTAGTTCATTTGAGTGGTTTGTGGAAAATATATATTTCCCGAAGCAGGTGGTGCTATCAAAGTGAATAGGGAGAAAAATGTCCTGTATGAAAAATATTTTTTTCAAAATGCTATTTTTCAAGTCGAAAGGCAAATGACACCAAATCCTCCCGCTGACTCTGACAGCGTATTCTAATGGGTTCTGGCTGTATTTTATAGAGACTCACACTCACATACAAACAGAAACAACAATTTTCAAAAAGGATACGTATAGAAAACCATGAAGGTTTCACATTTGTAAGATGAGGGTAAAAGGAAAGACAAACTGCCAGCCAGATAACCAAATGAGTGAGCAAGTACGTCATTGGGAGCTCACAAGATGCACTCTTCTGAGCTGTTCCCAGTCCTGTTGTTATAAGCAAAGATATTGGGATGGGATAGTAAACCAATCATTGCCCTGTCGATACTTTAGTAAGAGACCATAATGTAACATTATAAAACATGACCTATATTTTAACAATTGAATGAATATTTAGTATACTCTTATTCCATTATTTATCTTACTTTTAAGTATATTTTCAACTAATAATGTTCAGCTAACAGATATTTACTGAGGTCTTATTTTTAGCATATGACTGAAGGAGACATTGGCCTTTTCATGGTATGTGTTCATAGGCAGTAGTAAGTACTTGCATAAGCTGACCAGGGGAATTAGCCTGTCCCATTCCCATTAAGTGATGAAACCATCTGGTAGTCTGTAAATGTCTGTCTCTGATTTCCTGAGATATCCCTTAGTTTATCTTCCCTGCTGGGATATTTAACATCTTTCAATAGAAACAGAACATTCTAGAATATATATTTATCACTTATACTGTGTAACTGATGAATTCCCATCTTTAAAGTAGCTAACTCATCTTTGCTCTTGCCTTGAGGGGATAATCTATGCAACATCATTATCGAGGACATTCCTATCCAATGTCTATCCACACAACTGTTATTTAGATGATAACTAAGATGGGCCCCTTAAAAGTAGATGGTGAAGTTCTTGCCCAGATGCACGTTGTGGTTTTCAGGTATGCACTTCCTTCATTCACGGACAACAAACCTTTCCTTGGGGACCACTCCACACTTCTAAGCATACTAAGAGCCAACCCAAATCTCAGCTCTTACACAAGGTGCCTCCTGATTCTGCCACTGCTACTACAAATTCCTACAACTATTTTAGCTTCTACCATTTATATTAGTACCTAGTTACATGTCTATATTGGTTATCAAAGTAATTTATAATTATATAAACTGTCTCCAATAAATAGTCAATGGTTGAATTCTCAATTTAAACTTGCCTTCGAGTTCTTGCCCGGATACAGAGGCTAAATAGTGACCTTTAGTCTTCCTGGTGTGTTCACTCAGGGCCCTTTTCTTTTTCTTTTTATGTGATTAAGCCAATGATATTCAATGTGTCAAGCTACAGTGCCCTGAGAAGACACAATTTCAGAACCTTCTATGCAATATACAAGGAGCCATGCATGACTTACATGTTTCCTCTCTACAACCTTAATACATTCTGTGTGATGTGAGATTCTGCTCTGTATGCTATGAATGTGTTTTATTATCACTGGTTAATAAAGAAGCTGCATCAGCTTATAACTGGGCAGAATACAGCTAGGCTGGAAAAGATATAGAGTAGGCAGAGTCAGAGAGATGCCATGTCACTGTCAAAGGAGAAAGATGCCAGAACAGAACCTTACCTAGTAAGCCTCATGGTGATACACAGATTAATAGAAATAGATTAATTTAAGATGTAAGAGTTAGCTAATAAAAAGCCTGAGCTAATAGGCCAAGCAGTGCTGCAATTAATACAGTTTCTGTGTGATTATTTGGATCTGGGCAGGTGGGAAATGAAAGAGAAGTCTCCTTCTGGATCTGTAGGTTCCATCCTTTGGCTGTATCCTGGATACTAAAACAGTCATCTTTGCTGAGTGTTCCTGTGGTTCCTTCTGCTCACCCAAGATACAGTAGTCAAAGCTTCCTTGTTAAAATTGCAAAAAAAAAAAAAATGTGGACAAAGATGACTCAGTAGTTAACAGAAATGCTACTCTTGCCAGAGACATGAATTTAATTTCCAGAACACATATGCAGCGATTCACAACTTCCTATAACTCCAGCTCCGGGGAATCAGACAATCTTGCTGGCTTCCTCCACTACCCACATCCATTGTGTGCAGCCACATAGACGTATATTCACATAAATAAAATCTTAAAATTATCTTCAAAAGCAAACAACAAAGAAGTAGAGACTTGTCCTATCTTAGGTGGATTTATGATGCTTCACTAGGGTCACTCGGTACAAACCTCAAGGTCTCTTGCAATTAGTCTCTCTTATTAACAGTTCATCATGGGAAAAGAGTTAGCCAAGTGGACTGGTTAATATCTTTATTGGGGGTGGGTAGGAAACCTAAGATTAAGTGCCTTTCTCTTCCAGTTTTAACTTAGCAAGCAAAAATAGACTCAGTTTATAGCAATAAAGGCACTAATTAAACAGAGTATGGGAAAATGTCAATGGGAATTGACAGCTGTGACTTCACACTTAAAATATTAAGTAAAAGTAGGCTGCATTCCATTTCCTTTCTCTGCCCTATCCTCCTCCTTGCTTCTCTAGTGTTTGATTAAATACACTACAACAAAAACATCAATTCACTCTAGTTAGAGAGTGAGGCATTGTGAATTAATGAAGGCAGACTCGTGGCCAGTTTGATTCAATCCTATTACATTCAAGTACTCATGATAACTGGACCTTAATTTTTCCAGTATAGAAACTATTACTATTATTTAGCACATGAGATGTTGATTAGCTAAAAGTAATTTATAACTGGGAAACACATATACCTAATTTACATATCTATATATATTCACAAACATATATATGTATATGCCTACACATATGTGAATGTACAGGAAATGTTTATACTGACAAAATTCTAACTTCATGCATATTTGTGACTGTCTGAGAATTCAGGGCTTATTAGTAATCATCATTTCATAAGATACTTGATATTTTATGCTTTTGAGCACAGGTTTTCTACTATACTTTATCCTTTGGTCCTGTTGAAGAAAGGGTTTTTATTCAAAACAATTTTTAGTCCCATTTCTTATGTTGGTGACATTTGAGTTGAAAGATTTTGCTACAAGAAATACAAAGTTAAAATAATGATATTTGTTTCAGAATAATTCCAATGAGAGACAAATTCCTTTCTGAGCTAGCAGATATGAGTTTCGAAGTTAAACGTTGCTGGGCGGAAATCTTAAATGCAAGGATGACCCAGGCTTCATTACCCAGCATCATACTTAGAGCAGCAACACTTCCCTTTTTAAGTTGTATTTATCGAAAGCTAACCAACTTCTGAGCATTTAATTGAATATATCAATTTTCAGTAGGCTAGAATTGTTGTGTTTATTTAGAGGGTTGTTCTAGAAGTGTTTCCCCCACAGCACGGGAAATCTGTAATATATTTTTGTGTGTGAGCAAGGCTCAGGGTGTTGCTGTAATTCGCTTTTGCATTCATATTGGTTATTCTGGCAGAATGCAGCCCTGGATCTCACATGGCAGTTTACAAATTAGAACCTGTAGAAATAATTAAAAAAAGGAGATATGTACAGGAATGTTACGTGAAAATGCAAAGCTCCAGCAGCTTGCTCAGTTGACTGATAACTAGACGTGAGGCAAAGACTAATTGTGCTTATCTGTGTCTCAGAGAGAGAATAACATACAGGCTGGCTCTGCTGTAGCAGGGAAAAAGGAGGTACACAGTGTTTGATTCACTTAAAGACTAATATAATAAAAAAGAGCCAATACCAGGAAATGTATGAGAAAAGGATCAGGGAGAGGGTACAGAGTGTGTTATACACACTGTTAAGGACTCTTTCTGCCTTTTAATAATCCTTCCATGACTAACATCTTTTGTTTTCTATTCAGCTAAAGCAAAACATCTGCCTAACTTGAGAGGTAAACTAGAACATGCTTCTTCCAGCTGCATGTCTGATGTCTTGAATCTAGGTTCCCTACCATTTTCTTTAGTCTTTTCTATTCACACCATAGCATCTACCACATACTGAGGAACATACTATACACAACGTATTTGTTTATTTTTAAGTAACCAAATGATGATGATGTATTTATATATAATCACATGTATTTAGTTTCAGAAATGTTATTAAGCACAAACTCATAGAAGGCTTTTTATCCTCTTCCAGTAGCAGATCACTACAATTCCAGAATCAACGCTTCAGTATTCCAATGAGAATTACCATCCCACAGGCCTGGACCCAAACTGGAATAACTGTCACAAGCAACATTAATTGCCCACCTTACTGGCAGGGGTAACGTGAAAATTGGTGTGTGGAGAAAGAGACAGAAATCCCAGATCCTTCCAAGAGGTGGCCACTAGGGACTTGAGGCAGCCCATTACAGGAGAGCTGTGTGGAGACAGGTTTATTGTCTCTCTGGACTATTCCTATAGTCTGGGTAAATAGATACTCTAATTCCCTGGAGTCGGAAAATATCCTTTGGTTTTTCCGCTAATCATATGGAGACTGATATTTGTTTGGGACTAAGGCATTTTCTAATTTTGAGTAATTAACCTGGGAAAGCCCATGCTTGCCTAATAGGACCTAAAGATCCTACAGAGACATGCTAATCTTCACCCACATCCAGTTATGTAGACCCGTCTCCTTCTCAGAAACCCCCATCTCTGCCTTTGGAAGAGAAACAATGTCATTCTTAAAGGACTCTGGCATAAAGACCTTCTCATCTACTCGATTTCACAATCATTCACCCTCTTCACGCTTCAGGCTCCCCAAATCCCTTCTCTTTATCCTCCATAGCTAGGTGCCATGCAATGTATCTAAATGATGCTTCTCTGTCTTTCTAGTCAGGCGATTGTCAGTCAAGTTCAGAATTCATATTTCTTTGCAGCTTCGAAGACATCATGAAGTATACAGAGTTGACAACCTACAATGCATTTGGTGAGGTCTAGTTGCTCTGCTCACAACCAGGGTGCAGTGTAAGATTTTGATCAGTATTCCTCTGCCATTTTCAGTATCATCTACTATATGTATGCACACAGTTATTTAATGGGTCAGCCACTGTACTCTAGAACTGTTAATATGAAGTCACCAAGAAAGAAACATTAGTGTCCATCTTTCCAATCTCATTAGAGAAGAATCAAACATGAAGTTTTATATGGGAAAGCATGCAGTGTCACAAAGCATTTGGTAGAAGAATAGAAACAGAAGGTGACTGAGCCAGATATTAGTAAACTTGTCAGTCTAAATTTCCTGCAACATGGTAAAACTCTGGGGAGACATCCATGCAGAGTATTGATATCACCACTTGAAGAAACAGGGTGGTGTCTGTCCTAAGAAAGAGTCTAGGGCAGAGCTTACCTCCCAGACTATGGCTGACTGGGAAGTTCATTCCTCAAGTTCATGCGATGGTGGATTTTATGTGTCAACAATGAGGTTCCTGGCTGTTTTGTCATAGTTGTTTTTCTATTTGAGGATTACGGTTCCAGAGGGTTAAAATCCATGATAGAAAATTGGAGGTAGCAGGAAGCAGGCCTGAGAACTCAAATCTAGAACCACAAATGGGAGGCAGAGAGCACATCATGAATGTTGGTAGACTTTCTAAACCTCAAAATCTGCCACCAGTGATGTTCTTCCTACAAGGTCACAGCCTTTAGTCCTCCCCTAACAGCCAAATACAATGGAGTCATCTCCTACAATACTCCTAAATATTTGATCAAAGATCAAGTTTTGTTTCTGTGAAAGAGTGCTTCCAAATGATCTGCCTATGAACTTTGGTGTAGGTTCCCTCCCTAAGTCTAAAGGCCTCATCAAATTAACTGAAAATCTGGACAGGGAAGAAGAACTGAAGGAGGTAAGACCTGTTCTCTGTCCATTTGCCTCTGGAGGTTGCTAGCTCCTGGAATAGAAGGCATTCTGTTCTGCTTTTGTAGATTTGGGGGCATCAAATGTTACTGGGTCTACAAGTTTTATTTCTTCTCTCTCCAGACTACCAACCAGTGCACTAAGAATTTCAGCCTTCCATAGTTATGAGTTGATTCTTTCTACATCGTTGTCTATCCTATCTTTGCCTCTGTTCGTGCTTTTGTGTGTCAGATTGTCATCTATCTCTCCATAGGTATACTTATGCACACAGTGTGTGTAGAGGAGAGGGTGTTGTCGATTGTTTTTTTTTACCCAGGAGAACTCTCACTAAAATGCTATTGTTGTACATTATTAATGAATGCCATTTTTTGACTAGAAGGGACCAAGCCAAAGGCAAGTTGGCTCCATCCAGTCTATCAGACAATGCCTCCAGCTTTCCAATTGGATGCTCCGCTTGGTTTGTTCTAAACGAGAAAATAAGTTTTGTTTTTTTCCCCTCTGTTCTTAAAATCTGTCCTTTGCTATTTGGCAAGAACTAGTAGCTTTTCTTGTGGTCTGCCTGGATCTGGAAATAACATGGTTATTTTTGTTTAAACATAATAGCACAGAGAACTTGAGCTTATATGCAATTTAGCCTTATCAAGCCCAGACATATTTGTTTGTGTACAATCAACATGCTGAATGATGTCAGAAGAGCTCTGAAAACAATATATTCCGAAGCCAGAGTTGTTAGTGGGTGGAACCCTCCCAAATAATAAGCATTTTACACATGGTTTGAAGTAGAATGAGTTATTTAGTCCAATACAACCTGCTTTAGCACATACAGCATGTCATACGGCTGAGAAACAAAACAGAAGGGAGAAGATAAATTGAAAGGAATAGAATAAACATGCAGAAAATTTTTTATTGGGAGAGGAGTCCCTCTGGCCATTCAATAAATAATGGTTGAATGTTATAACTTTGAAAATAAATAGTAAATGCATGCAAGCATGTATGGATGCATATATATCCATAATTATGTAAAAGTGTGGCAAATTCAAGATATTGTTGATGTATTTATGCAGTTCTTGTCAAATAGCAAAGGGCAGATTTTAAGACACATTTATGTAATATTGATGCATTGTCCCACACTAAGGTTCAGGATGCCTGAGGAGTCTAAATGTAGTTGTGGTCTTTCTGTGTCCTAGATTCATCCATTTGCATTATAGTGGACTATACTTAATTCCCTGTATTTCATAGATGTCTCATCCTATTAACATATGTATTATTTGCAGTCATGCATTTATGTGTGAGAGTGGAAGGCCCTTATCTCTGAACTCACCCTAAGTTAGGTCCACCAAGGAATGTATTTCATTCTAGGAGAAGAGTTTGCCTTCTTCCAAATTACATTTGTAAACAAGTAAAAGAGGAGAAAAATGTATTTTAAATTTATTTGGAGTTTGTGCATATATGGAAGTCACTGTATGCCCTCAGAGGTCAAGGTAAGGTATCAGATCCTAGGAGTTACATAATGCTGTGAGCTCACATTTGAATTATAGAAGCTGAATCTGAGCCTTCTAAAAGAGCAGCAAGTGCTCTTAACCACTGAGCCATCTCTCTAGCCATGAAATCAATCTTAACATAATATTTTTATTAATGCTCTGAGAATTTAATACATGCATGCAGTATGATTTTTGTGGTATTCACTCTTCACTGTTCCCCTAGCCCCTCTTAATTTAAACTTACTTTTATCACCTACTCTCTACCAAATTTCAACTTTCAACATGGTGTCTCTTTCTTTCTTTCTTTCTTTCTTTCTTTCTTTCTTTCTTTCTTTCTTTCTTTCTTTCTTTCTTCCTTTCTTTGTCACTGAGCCCAATGTGTGCTAACTTCATGTTCAAGGATTTGTAGCCAATAGCGGTAACCTTAAAGCAAAATCAAACTCATTTATCCACCAGACTTCAGCCATCAATAAGTATTCCCCGTGAGTGTGGGCTTTGAGTTCCTCAACGCTGCATTCTAGATTACTAACTGACTTGGCCTTAAGCTTCTGTAAGTTCTCATGGGTGAAGAAAATATCTTATCACCATCCAGAAGATACAGTTTTACTCTGGTCCTCACCCCACACAATGTTTATTTAAAAGTAGTATGCATTTCGTGTTTTAAAGGGAAGACTTTTAATCATAGCTGTTAAGAGGTTGAGGCAGGAAGCTCTCAAATTCAAGACAAGACAGTTCCCATTGGTCCTCAGAGAGACTCCCTATGGCAAAAAATGGGAGTGAGTACAGAGACCCACACACAGCTATTATGTGGAGAGATTTTGTCTCAGAACAAAATTTAAAAAGATGGCTGAAGATTATAGCTTGGTGAAAACATATTTGCCTAGCAGGTGTGAAGCCTGCTTTCAAAATCTAGTAGTAGAATGAAAAGCTGTATATGTTTTTAAAATCAGTGGCATTGCTTTTCTTAGTCAATGTCCATTGGCAAAATGTACTATGCTTCTACTTAAGCCTTTTAAACCAACACCTGCTTCCATAATGCTCCAGGAGTTGAAAATTATAATTAAATGTATGTGAAGGTTCATAGGAAAAGTTTAAGCCTCATTTGTACTCACTTCTATGAAGGTGAAACTTGTCACTAATGAAGAGATAACAACTTAGGAAATAAAATTCAGAAAATTTGTTCGAAGTGATGGGGATGAGAACATTTTCTTTTAACTCCTACACTTATGAGAACACAAAATGTAGCCACCAGAATCATTTGACTGAACTGCTGAGGTTTCCAACATCACATTCTATTCCTGAAGACCTGCACCAGCAGGACCAATCCCTCAGGTCAGAGTAGAAGCTCAGGGGCTTACATTCTCAACACCCAGCAAACAGGCAAAACATCTCAAAGTTTCAAGGGGAGATAATCTGTGCAATCAGACTGAAAATAATCACATCATTCTTTTACAGCCAGCATTGTTCAGAATTGGTTCAGGAAAGTTTTCAAAAATGCAGATATGCCTTAAAATTTTAACTAATGTACTATATAATGGTTCAGAGTTCAGGAGGGCTTTTGGCTTTTCCAGTAGACACAAATTCATTTCCCAACACCCACATGCCAGCTCAGTAATACCTATAAATCCAGCTCCAGGGCATATGAAACCCTCTTCTGGATTCCATGGACACCTGCACCCTGGCGGGCATCTAATCACAAGGGCAGACATTCATATACATAATTGAAATAAAATAAATATTTTCAAATGTAGCAAATGAAGTGACTTCTTTTGATAGATTATAATATCAGTTTTAGTCCCTTTGTTGCTGTTAACTGTGGATAAAAGCCTTAACTACTCAAAGCATTAGTTTTCCCTTTCTTTATAAAGAATAAAAGTATGTACTGCCTGATCCCTACATTACTGAAGTAAATAGCTTTGGAGAATTCTTTTCAAATTTTTAAACTGTTGCACAGTTGGAAAAAAGCATTCATGCTATAAACATGCACAAGGCATTTCAAGAAAGGAGGAACTCACAATGGAGGTGTAAGATACAGAGGGAATGCTTCACTTTGGTCATGAACAGCTCTTAGGCTGTGAACAACACTCTGTAGATCCACGTAACAGTGAAAGGTGAAGATTCCCAAGAAAATAGAACGTGACTCCTAAAATCCAGAAGAGTATATCAGAAGGTATCATAAACAAACCGAGCTGTACAGTGGATCTACCGAGAACCAGTAGATTGTTGTTACACGTGGGCCAGGCGATATGTACAAGTAACATACAGACTGGGAAAGTTATATTTAGGAGTGTGTGTGTGTGTGTGTGTGTGTGTGTGTGTAGGTGCAAGTATGCATGCAACAGTAATCACTGAAAAATAAGATGAGATCATGAATTTGAAAGAGCGCAAGATGCGTCTGTGTGAAAGTCTGGAGAGAAGAAAAGGGAAATATGGCACAATTATATTATAATCTCAAAAAGAAAAAAATGGATTGTAGAACATTTCAAGCAAAAGTGAAAGAAAAGGGTACAGCAAGAGGTTTGAATTTGGGACAATCAGCAAGTTTATCCCATTTAATTCTTGATTGAAATAGATTCTGGTTGTACAAGTATACAAAGCATCTGAATTTGTTTGACAAATCAACATGCTAAGAGTACCAATCAATAGACATAAATCTCTACAGTGCCAGCAGTTACAACACTATAGCACACCATGCAAAGAAACCCTCCCATAAGCAGTAAGTCAAGTACCACCCCATTATCATCATGGATATATTGACCAATTGATATGCTTAAACGTCTTTATTGTAAAATTAGTGAATATGTAAATAGTACCTTAAAGAAGCACAAGTACTTGTAACACTTTGAAAACTGCTTCTATTGATCTGGTTCTTGGGATTCCTACACAACACATATATCTTTCCAGTAAGTTGTGTGTGTGTGTGTGTGTAAGTGAACAAATTTTGTATCCTTTTATTTCCCACACAGCTAGAGAGAAATGCCTACACCATAGAGGATGTCCAAGCTGCATTTCAGCCAAGTTCCAGAGTTAATGGAAAATTATAACTGAGTTTGTACAAAGCTGTCCTCTCTCATCTCTACTTCCTTCTTTCTTTTTGCATTGGTGGTACCAGAAGGATAGAGCCAGGCTGGGAGGGTAAGAAACAGTGTCCCTACTCTAGAAGTTTATTACACCAACTGCAATATCTGACTCTAGGAACAGCTCTCTTTTACTTTATTTGTACATCAATTTTATCTCAAATTCATGAACACCAGCATTCCGATTCCTCAAAAATGCTTGCATTCTCTTTAGAGCTCTGTATACTAATCTACTGGGCCATCCTTGCATTAGAGTTATGTATTTCAACCCTACTGGACAAGCCTTGAAGCTCCTGAAAAATCTAAGAAAAATCTCCTGAGAAAGTCTGGCCCCGGTTCTGCATGCTTTTCCAGGTGTTCATGTACACAACCCCATTTTCCCCCTTGTGTTGGAGAAACAGAGCTATTTCCTTCAGGGACTTAATCTCTTAGTTTACAATCTCATTCTCCTCATTCCAGTCCTTAGGGAATTCTTTAACTTGCATTATTTCCCTCTGTTAGTGAAAATCACTGACTTGCCTTCTGTATTCCTAAGAAATTTTAGAGACACTGGTTAAAACAAAACAAAACAAAAAAAAAAAAAAGATTTTTGAAAATTCCTGCCTTTCTTAACTTTGTCCAGGTTTTCTACTGGATTGTCCCTTTTCTTGAACTGAGGTTCTTTCTTTACTTCTATGAACACTGTGCAGGGGTCTCTGCTGTAGTGAACTGTCCGTTGCCAAACACCTCTGCACTGTGAAAACAGGAAATGTCGCCTCTGTAAAGACTTACATAGGCTGAATCCTATACTGCAAATAAGACTCAACAGGAACCTTATGACCCCAGTTTGCTTAATAGTGTTAGAGTGTGTGGATTAGAACAGTTTTCCTGTGGGCTGACATTTGTAGGCAGAACTAACCAGGTGGCCATTATATCTACAGGCATGAATTAATGTACAGCAGTCAGTGAGATGCCTTGCCACAAAACAAAAGCCTTCTGAAATAATTGGCTTCTTGCTGCAGCCCTGCCACACAGATCGACAGGGAGCCATGTGGGAATTGGGAAACTTGGGAACACAGACACTTCCCTCCTGGTGTGGCATTATTCATGTGCCCAGAACATTCTTCTGGAGTGTTAGGTGATGGTTCAGGAAGATAACGGCCTCTGCCAAGGGTATGAATTCCTGAAGGACAAGAAGTTCCTGTATCGGGACTTCATTATAACTTCATCCTCTTGCAGATCAGTGCAGCACGGTATTATGAAAACCTTCTTCCCAACTGAAGAAGAGTTCAGTTCACAGCTCAAGTCCACATTGGAAACCCACCCAGATTTGATTCATTCATACAGACTATCTGCAATATATATACTGTATTTGTATTATACATAAAACTTGGGACGTATATCCTGAAATGTCTCAATATCAATATTATTTCCTATTAACTCCATAAGCTATGGAAGTCTTATAAATTTAATTGCAACAATACACTTTCAGTTGTTCCTTTTGCCAATTAGAAGGAACATAAAATTATTTTAAGACCACATATCCACATATTAAATCTAGAGAACACAGATGACTGCAGTATTGACATCAGTTGAGTTTTCATGAATATAAAATTATAGTTCCAGAGACATTACTAAGACATTGGCACTTAAATCACTGTTTAAATATGACTAAGTGTCAGTATCAGATAAAGGGCAGAGCTGGGTAATGATGTAGAATTACAAGAAGCCTTAGAATGTGCTGCATGGATAGAAAATTTAAGGAGGGACAAAAGGTAGAATCTGACTCATGATGGTTCAAAATATCATCAACAGTCCTGTACAAGTTTGATTGATACCACTATAGTTAAAGCATATTATAGATTTCAATTTCAAATTAGGAAGACTTAGGTCTACTAAAGTTCATGATAGTTCTACATGGAGACCAAAAAGGACACCAAGAGCAGTCATTACACAAGGAACTCGAATTCAACATTCCAAATTTTTGGTAAAATATTTGTGACATTAAAATTTAGAGTTATTTAAGTAAAAATTTGTTGTAAAGATGCTGCTTATTTGTTTGCCGACTGCTCAGCCCCGAAATAATTAAAAGAAACAATATTATTTAAATCACTGCTTGGCCAATCACTTAACTGTATTGCTAGCTAGCTCTTCATCTATTATTAACCTATTTCTAGTATTTTATTATTTACCATGAGGTTTGTGGCCTACTGGCAAGGTTCCAGCGTCTGTCTCCAGTGGGGCTACATGGCTTCTCTTTGATTTTTCCTTCTTCCTCCCAGCATTCAGTTTAATTTTTTTCTGCCAAGCTAAATTCTGATTTGCTATAGGTCCAAAGCAGTTTCTTTATTAATCAATTGTAATCACAGCATACAGAGGGAAATCCCACATGAAAAATTAACAAACCATCTTATCCTTTGCTGTTTTGCAGTTCCATTTAATTCTTTCCAATTTCATTTGATTTGTGTATGTATATAAAAACATATGCATTTTGGTTGCCATGAATGCTCAGAGAAGGATATATATATATATATATATATATATATATATACATATATACATATATATGACACAAATTATTTGATGTAATATATTAAATATATTGTAATGCAGAAAGCAATGTGATATATGTATATATACATAAATATACACATATCTATTTCAATAGATAGATAGATAGATAGATAGATAGATAGATAGATATGACCGTAATATGATGACCGATTATTTGTTTCACGGCCATCCAGACTCCTGAATTAATCACACAGAAACCATATTATTTGCAATACTGTTTGACCAATAGCTTAAGCATATTTCTGCTAATTCATCTATCTATCTATCTATCTATCTATCTATCTATCTATCTATCTATCTATCTATCTAAGATTTCTGCCTCCTCCCCGCATTTCCCCCCCCTCCCCCAATCAAGTCCCCGTTCCTCATCAGCCCGAAGAGCTGTCAGGGTTCCCTGCCCTTTGGGAAATCCAAGGACCTCCCACCTCCTTCCAGGTCTAGTAAGGTGAGCATCCAAACTGCCTAGGCTCCCACAAAGCCAACATGCAGTAGGATCAAAACCCAGTGACATTGTTGTTGATTTTTCAGCAGTCCTCATTGTCCGCTATGTTCAGAGAGTCCGGTTTTATCCCATGCTTTTTCAGACCCAGTCCAGCTGGCCTTGGTGAGTTCCCGATAGATCATCCCCATTGTCTCAGTGTGTGGGTGCACCCCTCGCAGTCCTGAGTTCCTTGCTCGTGCTCTCTCTCCTTCTGCTCCTGATTTGGACCTTGGGATTTCAGTCTGGTGCTCCAATGTTGGTCTCTGTCTCCTTTCATCGCCTGATGAAGGTTAATATCCAGGAGGATGACTATATGTTTTTCTTTGGGTTCACCTTCTTATTTAGCTTCTCTAGGGCTAGAAACCAATTATGAGTGAGTACAACCCATGTTCCTCTTTTTGGGTCTGGCTTACCTCACTCAGGATAGTGTTTTCTACTCTACAACACATGGGCACAGGAGACCACTTCCTACGTATAACCCCAGCAGCACAGACATTAAGGGCAACATTGAATAAATGGGACCTCCTGAAACAGAGAAGCTTCCGTAAAGCAAAGGACACTGCCACTAAGACAAAAAGGCAACGCACTGACTGGGAGAAGATCTTCACCAACCCAGCAACTGACAAAGGTCTGATCTCTAAAATATATAAAGAACTCAAGAAACTAGACTATAAAAAACTAATCAACCCAATTATAAAATGGGGCACTGAGATGAACAGAGAATTCTCAACAGAAGAAGTTCAAATGGCCAAAACACACTTAAGGTCATGCTCAACTTCCTTAGCGATCAGGGAAATGCAAATCAAGACAACTTTAAAATACCATCTTACACCTGTCAGAATGGCTAAAATCAAACACACCAATGATAGCCTTTGCTGGAGAGGTTGTGGAGTAAGGGGTACACTCATCCATTGCTGGTGGGAATGCAAACTTGTGCAACCACTTTGGAAAGCAGTGTGGCAGTTTCTCAGGAAATTCGGGATGAACCTACCCCTGGACCCAGCAATACCACTCTTGGGAATATACCCAAGAGATGCCCTATCATGCAACAAAAGTATATGCTCAACTGTGTTCATAGCAGCATTGTTTGTAATAGCCAGAACCTGGAAACAACCTAGATGCTCTTCAATGGAAGAATGGATTAAGAAAGTATGGAATATATACATATTAGAGTACTATTCAGCAGTAAAAAAACAATGACTTCTTGAATTTTGCATGCAAATGGACGGAAATAGAAAACACTAACTCATATATCTTAAACTAGCCCATCTCCACTAATCTGTTTGTCACCATGAGGCTGTGGCTTACTGGATAAAGTTCCAGTGTCTGTCTCCAATGCGGCTACATGGCTTCTCTCTGACTCCACCTTCTTTCTCCCAGCATTCAGTTTAGTTTTCCCTACCTACTTCTGTTCTTCCCTGCTATACTATAGGCTCAATGCAGTTTCATTATTAGCCAATAGTATTCATTCAAACAAAGGGGAATCCCACATCATGACTTTTACGGAAACTAAAGCCAAGACTACATTTTTTATGTCTACTATACATAAGAAGGCAAAGCATAACCTACACTGTGGCATTGTATGTGGAAAAAGAAGTAGTGATTCTGATATAGATATAGGACTTCTGTTTGCAAAGATATATGTCATTTACTACTAATATTTTCACCCATTCCAGGACTTCCCATTGGGATTTGGTTGGCAAATTCTGGATTTCCCATTTGTCCAAAGCAAAGCAATTAGGTTCCACACTCTTTGGTAATCCTAGCAATGTATCATGTCTTCATTTCTGTATTAATGGTCCCACTTAATTCAAAGGAAAGCAATGGTTTCTGGGTAACAGGCTTGCAATTTATTAAGATCTATCTTCAGAGATAGTGACATGGCTCAAATTTTAATAACAGGCATTTTTGTCTTTAAAACATTCTGAATTCTTGGCAATTACAACTTTCATAGTCCATGAAATTTTCTATCCTAACAACTGTTTATTTTTCCTATGTGCAAGGCCTCAACTGTAACCTCAGATTTGACCCTTTTATGTAGTAGCAGTTACCAGGTTGTGACTTTACTTCCCTTAATTTAGTTATGAGACATTGATAAACATATAAAAGAATGTTTCTAGAAAATGACCCACTTATTTAGAACCTGTGGAACCAAAAGTTCTGCCACAGTGTTGCTGACTCAGTGCTGAGTTAAGTATTCTTTGGGAGACTTCTTTTGGTGGGGTTTTTATAATTTTGTTTAATTTGCAAGGGGAAAAAAAGCAAATGCTTGAAATACAGAAAAAGGTAAGCTTGAATAGGAGCAATGTGGCAACTCCTGTCTTCACTGGAAGCCAAACCACATCCTTTATCTAAGGAGCTGTCAACTCCCCTAGAGCAGGCCAAGAGGCATTGCCTTCCTGGTCCAAAAATTCCAGGTCAAATGAAACTTACCTCTCCCTCTACCAAATGATTCTCTATGACTTAGAAAACTCTAAGGTACAATTCCTTATGGAAGATAAATTAGTATCTGAATTCATGGTGGTTTAAATGAGATTAATGGTAGGGTCCTCTATCTAAATACTTTAGTTGATGAAACTGGGAAGAATTAGGAGGTATGGCCTTGTTAGAGGAGGTCTGACATTGAAAGGGTAGGGGGACTTTGAAGTTTAAAAGCCTGTGTTATTCCCAGTTAGCTTGCACTGTCCTTCCTCACCCCGCCTCCACTCCACCTCAGCTTTCTCTTTGCCTCTTGCATGTGGACCAGATGTAAGCACTCATCTACTGTACCAGTGCCATCCCACCATGATATTCCTGGAACAACTTTCTGAAATTATAAGCAAGGACCAAACAAACAACTTTTAATGTGTTGCTTTTGTCATGGCATTTCTTCGCAGTGAAAGAGTCAACTAAGGCAATGCTCTTTCCATTTGTTTTCAAGCTGTGCATATCACACTTGCAGCATTAACTGAGAACTGAAAGACTTCTGTTAACATTTACACAAACCTTAATAAAGTCACAAACTTAGGAAGTCCCATCTCTTTCTCCTCTTCCCTGGCATACTTCCGTTCTCCTCTCTGCTTCCTCTAACCACTTCCCCTCTTCTCCTTTCTGTTCTATTTTACTTCTCCTCTCTTTTCTTTCTATCCTCCACATCCTCACCCCTATTTATTTCTCTCTTCTCCTCACACCTGTTCATTCTCTTCTCGGTATCTCTTTATCCTCATTTTTATCTTGCTTCTTTTCTCCACTCTTTTTATCTCTCTTTTTACCTTCTCTCCCATCTTATCTCCTCTCTGTTCTCTCCTTTTGTTTTACCACCTTCCTTCTTCTTTACTTCTTCTTTCTTGCTCTCTGTCTCTCTCTATATCTCTCCTTCCTCTTCTTCTTTTCCTTTTCTTCTTTCTCATTCCTTCCAGATAACCTGGTTGAAGAACAAAGCTTCCTGTCATTTATCTTTCTTCTCATTTTCTTTGCCTGCATCTGCTTCACATCTGAAAACAAAACATAAACACAAAACAACGCATCATTCTGTTTCTTGAAGCATCCCTGCGAGAAAACCATGAAAATAGTCTAGTTCTTGAGATTCTTGAGCTGATAATAGAAAGAATGAAATATCTCTTTCAAATGCCAGAAGTTGTATGAAATACCCTACGTAACAAAAATGAGATATATGGAAAAACTAACAGATAAACATACATAAGAAATAAATCTATACCCCTTTTTAAAATTAGAAAAATTTCTTTATTTCTTCCATAGAAAATGTTACTTGTAAATAATTAGATTATATATATTATTTTATGATTTATTTATCTTGGGGACTGGAGAGATGGCTCAGTGACTAAAAGCACTGGCTGCTCTTCCAGAGGGCCTGGGTTCAATTCCTAGCACCAACATGCCAGTCCAAACTCTTTGCAACTTCAGTTCCAAGGAATCTGATATCCTCACACAGACATATGTGCAGAAAAAAAACAAGCATAAAAACAAATTTACAAAAGAGAGAAGTACATTGCTTTTTTTCAATGTCATTGAAAAGAAAAAGAGAAAGGGGGGTTTATTTATCTTTATATTATATGTATGCATGTTTTGCCTGAATGTATATGATCTATGTATGCTTCTGGTATCTCTAGAGGTTGGAAATAGGTATCAAATCCCCTGGAACTAAAATTATGAATGGTTGTCAGTTTCCACATAGGTGCTAGAAACCTGAACCTAGTTCCTATGTTATTAACCTCTGAACCTTCTCCCTAGCCCCATCATTATTTGCATTTATTCTTGTCTAATTGATATGTTTTATTCTGTTTAAATCTTTTATGGTGATGGTGTAGGTCTCTAAATGCCATCTTTCAAATAGTCCTCATGTATATGTCAGTGGCATATTGATTGGTTCTGTGCCTCAATACCAGGTTCAAAAAACGTGAATGTAAACATGCTGCTGATGTTGCTACTGTCTTAGATTTATGGAAATGGATACTAATGAGTTTTAATTATTTAACTACAACTTACATAATATGGTAATAATTTGAAACATTAAGTTTCAACTATGGTTTCAAAAGCATTAAATTCAAATTGAAATTTTTATTGTTTGAATGATTATTTTAGCTTTTCAGTAGAGGAGCTTGAATCTTACATTTTCTCACATCTACTTGTTCTTTAACCAAGATTGAATGAAAATACAGTACACAGAGAATCAAACTAAAACCACATTGGTTGGAATTTCTTAAGGAAAGTATCCAGTGTTCAAAATTGCAAACCACATTTATAAAGAAGATGTTTTCATAAAATGTTCAAGGTAGATGTTAGAACAAAAATGAAAGAGAGAGAAAGAGAAAGAGAGAGAGAGAGAGAGAGAGAGAGAGAGAGAGAGAGAGAGAGATTGTTTGAAGTTTAAAAGGTTTTGTTTTTCTTTTAGTTTGTCTTGGGAAAAGATATGAAGAAACTCAGTTTCCTTTTCAGGGGTGACTTTAAGGTTTAATGGATAGCTCCTTCCTTTTCCTGTCTCTAAAGAGATGTAAAAGCAATGGCCCTGCAGTCAATATGTTAACAACCACTTCAGATAATCTATCAAACATTGCACAGTTGACCCATTTCTAGTCCCTCCTGTCACCTAATGGCCAAGCCCATTACCAATATCACATATTGTCTAACTAGCCACAAACTCGAACTGGAGGATTTTGTTACTTTCTATTTTTCAAACAGTAAATCTTTCTCTCTATTATGAAGGCAAATGATAATTTTAGGCTAATTCATAACACTGTTACGTGTTCATTTCAAAATCCAATTGAGAAAAGGTTAATCGATATGATAATCATCTCAAATATATTTTCTAAATAGTTTATTATGGAAAATAATTATATCAATAGTGTTAGTAAATCAATATTCACCAAATAGTGGTTCTCAAGGTTATGTACAGTGTGCCAAGTGTCATGTGAGGTGAATAGGAAAGACACTGAATAATGAATAATAAAGACAAATGAATAGCAATGGCATTAAATGTGAGCAAGAACAGAGGATATCAGAGCTCCAAAATGCAGTTGGATTAATTCTCCAGTTTAGATCCTACTCTGGATTCTCTTCACTTCTAATCCCTAAGTGTCTAAGTCCTAGACACTTCCTGGCAGTCATTTTGTTAAGAGTCGGCACTCTCAGTGATCCAGAGTCCACTAGTAGAAGAAGGATGTATCCCCTCCTGGGCGTGTCCCAATGTGACAGCTTCTTCACTGTACTGAATTTTCTGCCCAACAGTCATCAGGGAGATATTTGAACAGGATTTTAACAAAGTTGGCTGGTGTAGGAGGATTTTCTATATTTGTGTTGCTTTCATTGGTTGAATAAAGAAACTGACTTGGCCTTTTGATAGGGCAGAACTTAGATAGGTGGGGAAAAGAGAACTGAATGCTGGGAGAAAGAAGGCAGGCAGAGAGAGCCACCATGAAGCTGCCAGGTCAGACATGCTGAATCTTTCCTGGTTAGCCACGACCTCGTGGTGACATACAGATAATTTGAAATGTGTTGAAACAAGATGTGAGAGTTAGCCAATAAGAGGCTAGAGCTTATGGGCCAAGCAGTAATTTAATTAATACAATTTCTGTGTAGTTATTTTGGGGGACTTGGCTATCCGGGCATCTGGACGTGGCCCACTCCCTCTCATACAACAGTTGGCCTTGTGAACTGGAGTTATATAGGGTTAGAAAGAAAAGGTAGGTGGAGTAGGAGAACACCTGAGAATCAAACTTCTAATGCCACAATGTCAGTCATAGAGCTACAGGTAGAATCAGAACTTTATTTCCATTCTCATCTGACAAGACACTTAATTCTGTGAGGCATTTAATTCTAATATATATATATATATGTGTGTGTGTGTGTGTGTGTTTGTATGTATGTATGTATACACACACATTTTATGGTAAGGTTCTCTCACATCTGGTTAACAAAGTACTTCAGATGCACTAAAGGTGTTCTCATTTTCGAAATAAAACATCACAAATGTTCACTGTGTGCCTGAGGGAGACTGAAATGTTTTAAAACCTAGCCTACTAACTAACTTATATTTTATTTTGTTTATGTAGATGATGAGCTTTTATAATGGTGTGTGCCTGATTCAGTTTAGGTGGGAGTGTTCTGCCTCCCATGGTTTGCTTTTGAAGCTATTTTAAGACAACTTCAACAAGATGCCTTTAAAATATCCAATGTTACATTTGTGTAAGTGTGTGTGTATATTAACATAAACCTCTAAATTCTTCCAGGATTGTTAACAGTAACAGCTAGACAGTCGCCTGCCATGGCCACCTTAACTAACAACTTTTAAACATATGAATTCAGATTTATTACTAGATTGTCTTAGATTTGTCCATAAAGACATGCAACTAATTAAAAGTATTGACCTCAGAAAGGAAATTTTGTGGGTCTGGAATGACTTTATGACGTGGTTTCACTACTTTTGTTATTTAAAATAAAATGTATAATGAAACAACAATGAAGTCATATGCTATGGAAACAGTCTCTGGCCCAGAAGCAAGAAATGATGTGATTTTTACAGGTGCATGTTGATAATTAAATGAGGTCCACCAGAGCCCATAATAAAGGATAACAAATGCTTGTTGGGGATCACTCACAATAGAAAGCCACTGCATTCCTAAGCTATGTGGATGATGGGGGTTGTGAACTAAACTCCGACCACCAAACAAATAAAAGAAAAAAGAAGGGCAAGCACACTTCCTGTCTATGCCTATAGTACCTCAGTCCTGCCCTAATGGGCTGGTATCTAAAATGTTATTGGTTGAATGAATTCCCACAACAGGTGCACCTTATAACAAACATTATGCAGAGAATGTGCCTTCAATCTGTGTTTACACAATGGAGGACCATAGAATGAAAGGTAAAATGTTTAGCTTTTAATATGTTCTCATTTTTTAAAATGTATTTAAATAGAATGGGTCTAATGTTCAACTATTTCCTATTGGCTTTACCTAGTAGACCAGCTGTTAGAGCCTCTTAGGTAAATAATTAAATGTTTAGAAAAACACACACAAATACATATATAAGCAATAGCCTGGAACAAATAGAGCCTCAATGGGCCATTTGGAGCTTGGGACAATTGGAAGATTATTGAGCTGGTAGCCCACTGTGGCTCATACTAACATTTTTAGAGCAGGTTAAAAATGCTAACCTGAGCTTGCTTTAATGAAAGTCCTTAATGTGTAAGATTAAAAAGTCATAATGGAATGTTATTATACAGGGGGCAGCCAGGATTAAGAGTGGTCTGAGTAATGCTGTTTGTTAAACATGTTTTATCTCACACAAGGGAGCCAGCGAACTTGATGCATTCTGAAGCAAAATAAAAGAATAAAAAAATGACCCTGGAGTTCTATATATGATGTATTTTTATGCATTTATTCATTCATAGGTATATTTATAATTTAAATATATGTCAAAAGAAGTTTTGTAGGTACTTTGTTTAAGTTATGTTCAAAAAAATCATAGAGATGTTACCTTCCAACTGATTTATTTTTAACCATCTGTGAGCTACTGGTAGTTTCTTGAGGGGCAAATTCTGCTTGGAGTCAGGTTCTCAGTTGCTTACACTAAGAACAAAGTCATATTTTAAACATTTTTATTTTTTATTATGTATACAATATTCTGTCTGTGTGTATGCCGTCAGGCCAGAAGAGGGCACCAAACCTCATTACAGATGGTTGTGAGCCACCATGTGGTTGCTGGGAATTGAACTCAGGACCTTTGGAAGAGCAGGCAATATTCTTAACCTCTGAGCCATCTCTCCAGTCCCCAAAGTCATATTTGAAAATCACTCAAGATTGTAAAGTGATGTTCTTCTTCTTACCATATTGGATTGGGCTCTTGCTTTCATACCTGTTTAAACATCTGAAGAAGACCATGCATTGGGCTAGGAGATTTCTGCTTGTGTATGGTTCATTGAAGCTCTTTGGTCTCATCACAGCATTCATGTGCAATCATTTTATTGTTTACGACCTTGGTGTGAGAACTTCTCATTGTTTTTATACTCAACAGAAATTGGTACAAAGAGTAGTCCTATTTTCTTCATTACTGTGGGAATCTAGGATTCCTATTATGATCATGTGTGTGTGAGAGAGTTACTTTGGATCTGACTTCCAGATAGATGGAGCTTGTTCATAACAAATAAAAAGTTGTATAAATAGATGAAACCAGAGGGATTCAAAACATGAACACCATGGCTCATGACTTTGTTTCATCTATTTAGTGGAATATGAGGTTATCATATTATAATGAAATTGTCTTCTAACAGTGCCACATAGCACTGGATGGCTAGTATATCCTAGTTTTGATGATCCCAACATAAAGCTAGATAAAAATTGAGAAAATTATCATTGCAATAAACCTTATTCTCACTCTCCCCTCTCTCCTTTGACAATTTACATCATCCTTGTTAAAGATAACTGTTTCCCACAGAGCCCTTCTGCAAGGGCTATAGCTGCATGTTCAGGTCTAGCTACAAGGAGACTACGACTACATAGAAAGCATAGTTGCTGGTCTACACAGTTTGTTAACATAGTGTCACAGAAAGATGAAAGGAGAATCACAAAGGTCTATAGACTGTTAAAGACTTACTAGATAAGGTAGCATTTATTCAATGACTATTATTAAGCATTTGCTGCCTACAGAACACAACCTAATAGGTACAAATTCATCATCTTCCATGTTACTGAAATTCATGTTCAGCGTGGATTCATTAATAAATTGCATTTTTCTAACATTCTATTGGATATGCATACCTTAAAAACACTTTTGTAAAGCATGGTAGGATTTGAAGTATGTATTAAACAGAGACCAAATCTGAGTAGGGCTTGAAGCGTGTGACGAATAGTGGACAATACTGGGGTGCTGATTGAATCATGTGTTAAGTAGAGACCAGTGTTGGGATAGGGCTGGAAGCACTTGTTAAATAGAGGCCAAGGCTAAAGTACAGCTTGAAATGTGTGTCAAATAAAGACCAATACTGGGTCAATCACAGGAGGTGACAGTGACCCACAGCAGACTCAGTAGAGGGCACATGAAGCCCCACTGTTAATTCCTCTGTCTTTGGTGGCCTCGGTGATAAATGAATATCCTGCTGCTCGTGGACTTAATGTTTCTGGTGTGATAGTTCCAAGTTGAAAAGAAATGGGAGATTTGTGTAGTCAGGGAAAATAATGACTAATTTATAAAAATAATTTTTCACTACCACTCTTCTCAGAATTATTAAGGCACTCCAGTAGGCTTGCAGAAACCATTCCAACATGCAAGGACACACAGTGTTAAAAAATAAGCAGTATTTTTGTGAAAATATCTGCAAATGACTCTCTTAATTAATGGTCATGTTTTGCTTTAGACTTTTTCTAAATGAGAACAAAGCCTAGAGCAGGGCTGCTTAACTCTCCTAATGCTATGATATTTTAATACAGTTCCTCATGTTGTGTTGACCTGAAGATGGACATCAAAAAGAAATCTCACATTAGCTCAGAACTGAGTATAATAAAGGGTTATTTATTTAGGGATAGGCTCACAGATTACAGTCCTCTGCACAAATGGGAAACAGGAACTGAATCCAGCAGTCGGAAAAGAGAGAAAACATGTGCAATACATTGGCATTTATAATATAAGAGGCTATGCCCAAGTGGGCTGGTCATTAAAGGCTACTGACTGAAGGAGTTCCTACAGCACCTCCCCCTTCTGTTTAAATAAGAGAGTTCTAAGCCTAATACAAAATTATATACAACAAGAAAAAATATCAAGTATAAAAATTAGAATTACAATCAGCATAAAAAAGCATGTGATTAATGTTTCAAAAATTATTCTATCCTAAGGAAACTAAGTCTTGTATTATAAATAACTTGACCAAGTCATGTGGGGAAAGTATTTAGTCTTCAACCCCATCAAAAACCTCAGAAGAAAAATAATATTACTTGAGTAAGCAGGAAGTATAATCAAGCAACTTTCAAAATGTACAACAAATGAAAGAGACAACTGACTACCTAGGCAATCACCCAAAAATCTCATTTGCAATGTTGAAGAAACCAACTTTGGCCAAGGCCTAGAGTAACAGAACAGAGGTAGGCAGGGAAAACTAAAAAGAATGATGGAAGTTAGAAGGTGGAGTCAAGAGATGCCATGTAGCTGTCAAAGGGGAAAGACGTGAGCTGTCAGCTGGAACCCTGCTGGTAGGTCACAAGCCTCATGGTAAAATATGAAATAAAAGATATTGGTTACTTCTAGATGTTAGAGGTAGCTAGCAATACACTTAAGTGATTATCTAAGCAGTGATTTAAATAATATGGTTTCTAAGTGATTATTTTGGGCCTGAGCAACCAGAAACAAACTTACAGCCTCTTTCTTCAGATTGGTTCACAAATATGGTTGACTACTATATCCATGTGAAACCTGAGAAAATTTAAAAAGCAATTTTAGACACTAAAAAACAAAGTTTAGCCATATATTTATTGGATGGACTTTGTTTGCTGGCTGCATGCTGCAGCTCCTTTAAAAGAGGTCTCCTTCTCAGTAGCCCTCATTGTCTGCCATGTTCAGAGAGTCTGGTTTTATCCCATGATTTTTCAATCCCAGTACAGCTGGCTTTGGTGAGCTCCTGTTAGATCAGCCCTACAATGGCACTGGGTTTTGATCCTACTGCATGTACTGGCTTTGTGGGAGCCTAGCCTGTTTAGAAGCTCACCTTCCTAGACCTGGATGGGGGGGGGGACGTTGGACTTCCTGCAGGGCAGGGAACCCTGACTGCTCTTTGGACTGGAGAGGGAGGGGGAGGGGAGTTGGGGATGGGGAGTGGGGGCAGGGGGATGGAAAAGGGAGGCAGGGAGGAGGCAAAAATTTTTAATAAAAAAAAGAAAGAAAAAACCCACTTAGGGATATGTTCATATTTTTAGCCATCAGGGAACTGCAAATCAAAACAACTGTGAGAAAACAAACTTCATGAAGGTATCTACAGATGTAGGATTTCTTACCTTTATGTACTTTATGTGTCTGTGACATTTTTGTTCACTTTGAACCCTGGGAAATTAAATGTGCATTTTTTACAACAACAACAAAAAAGAGGTCTCCTTGATTCAGCGGTAGAAGAAAACATGTGGTTTCAAAAGGTAGGCATCCTAGTTCACAATCACAAATGACTCTGAATTTTTTGGGAAGTCTGGTCAAGGAGCATTTAATTGGGTTTATGAACAGAGTACTACAACTTGCTTAATGGCAGCACAGACCTATTATGACCCAACCCTGTATCTGGGGCACAGAGAATGTCTCTCAGTGGCAATGAATGGACCTCCACCATGTTGGACTGGGCAGAGCCAAAAGGCAAAGCAGCCTTAGTCCTAGCCAAGTTGTTTTGCATTTTAAGACATGCTCCTGACTAGAAAGGGATTTCAGATACACAATAGGACAGATTCAGACCTAAAAGATCTCCAAACAAGAAAAAGTATGTGTTTAAAATATGTACATAGGCTTGGGATAGAGAAGAAAAAGAGTAAAAAGATAGTAAATGTAATATAAAATGGTCCACACAGTCATGGAGTAAAGGAGTAAAGATAATAAAATAAATATTATACTTGTAAAAAAAGTAATAGAGTAAGAAAATAAGCCATGTAAAGATGGAATATACATAGAGAGTCTGGATTATACTGTGTTTTCTATGAATTTTTGACTGTGAAGGAGCTAAATACAGAGAGACATTTCATTGTATGGGCTGCTAAGCTAAACCAGCATATATATTTTAAAGCTATCATGACTTCAGAATTTCGGTATAAGGATTTGTTGCTTTGGAAAAGAGGTTCTTCTTCTGTTTCCACAAAGGATGAGATCCTGTGGAATTCTTCCATACTAATGTTGTTTGATGGACCAAGACCACCCAAAAAATCTTTGTGAATACCCTAAAAAATACTTTGCCCAACCAAAAGCAGGAATCAGTTTGGAGAAAACTATGCCAAAATTTCCTAAATGATTGTTTATAAAAGTTTCTTTATCAGTTTCTTTACATTTAAAGGGGAATACGTTATAGAGATTTGCATTGGTATGGATCTTGGTTTATTGATACAAATTTAAGATCAATTTTGTTTTATATATATATATTTCTGCTCTTGGTTAAGGTATTATGTTTGAAAAGCTCATTTAAAATGTAATGTATAATTAAGAAATGTCACTTAATAGATAATCGTCGATAATAATCAAGCTTGTAATTATGTTATGTTTTCTAGATACATAGAGATAGATTTCAGTTAGACATATATTTTTCAAATCTTTCAGAGACCTTCAGAATATGTCATTTAAAATGTTTAAGAAATTAAGACTTTTCGTGGCAATGATACATATCTTCTCCTGGCAGTAACAATCTACTTCAAAAAGATGGTGGGCATCTAAGAGGTTCTTTATAGAGTTTTCCAGCCATTTAGATAAAAAACTGCTCTTGCCAAGACTGCTTGATATTTTGCTGTATGAACTGGACAAGTAGGATCCACAAAAATGATTGCTAAACTTGCCTAAAGGTGAGACATTCTTTCGGGGTTCCTGTTTTATGAAAGAGTCTGCAAGACATTCTTCAGGACACACAAAAAAGTGACTGAAAAACTGCTAATATAGGTGAAACTGTCTTTGAAACTTCCTGCTTCATGGGAAAGTCTGCCTGATACTAGGGGCCAGTAGGCTGAAGATGGTTGCCTGCTGCGTTACAGAAGGTCTTTGGGTGATTGTTGAGGTAGCAAGATGTCTCTGTCAATTCTAGAGTTTTAGAAGTTGCTTACAATGTATTTTCTGTTTACTGAGGTAATATATTCTTCTGTTGTCTTTGATGAAGTTGAAGAATAGATAGTTATAATTCTAGTTTTCCTTAGTTATGAAAAAACTAAAGTAGATATAAATATTGTAACTTTAATTCTTGCTTGATACCTGTTTTATTATATGTAATTTTATTATGTTGAAATTAAAACCTTCCTTTTCATTTAGACAGAAAAGGAGAGGGGATTTGGTCTTCCCCTCTGTATGATGTGATTACCATTGATTAATAAAGAAACTGATTTGGGCCTATAGCAGGGTAGAAGAGAGGTAGGCAGGAAAAACTAAACTGAATGCTGGAAGAAAGAAGGTGGAGTCGAGAGATGCCATGTAGCTGTCAGAGGGGTATTAGATGAGTTGCTAGCTGGAACCTTGCCAGAAGGCCACAAACCTTGTAGAAATATAAAATAATGGACATGGATTAATTCTAGATATGAGTTAGCTAGCAATATATTTAAGTGAGTGACCAAGAAGTGATTTAAATAATATAGTTTCTCAATGATTATTTTGTGGTTAGCAGCCAGGAATGAACTAACAGCCTCTGCCTATACAGACCCACAATCATAAAATTATTTTTGTTGTTATTTCATATTGTAATTTTGCTACTGTTATGAATCATAATGTAAATATCTGTGCATTCTGATGGTCTTAGACAGCCTCTGTGAAAGGGTTGTTTTAGCCCAAAGGGTTCATGACTCAGAGGTTGAAAACTAGAGACCTAGCGAGTCTCTATTATAATATTTTTTCCCAAGACAAAACAGAGAGCATGAAGGCTAAAAGTATCTGGATTATCTAGGATTTATTCAGAACATGTGATCCTAATAGCTCTGAAACTGGGTCCTGGAAAATCCAAGTTGCAGGAGCCTCAAGCTCTGTGCACATTGACCAATTAAGATTAAAACAAAGAGAATTAATCATATAGATAATTCCAGCTGAATAATATTTCACATCAAGTAACTACCCTGAGACCCAGACATAAAATGTTCTTTAAGTGCAATTAGTTGGTTTTGTTGGATCTTTTTCTTCTTTGTCCAGACAATATCAACCTGGCATCCTTAGTCACTGCATGACTGTCTCAGCTGCCCACCAAACCGTTTCCTTATTTTACTGTGAAGATGAAATCCAAGTACTTATTTAGAAACTTGGAAAGGCTAAGCCCAGGAAATGGATGAATCTGTTTTTTAAAAGATTATGTTTAAGGTGTGACTCATACACTCTTCTGCTGAAAGGCAAACGACAGTCTGGAAAACATGGCCAGTATTCTGTCTTATCGCAAGCCAGACATACCCTCAGAAAGCCTATGCATACCCAGCCTTCAGCACAGACCATACCCTCCTTGGCTTCCTCATTCGTGACACTTTTTTTCTGTCTTGCCCTCCTTCACTTGCATTATCATTTGTTGAAATGACCTCCTACTATATATCTGTTCCCAAGGATTGCCCTTGGTTTCTCTCTTATACTCCCCACTCAATAACTTTCCTTGTGGCTTGAACATTCAAATAGAAAAGATAGTGTCTGTTTTTAAGGTAACCAAAGAAAAGACCAATGGTGATATAAAATGACTGTACCTGCTAGATGCAATTAGCATCTAGAATAAGTATCTGTGTTTGTCGGAGACAAAGAAAGCTCTACAACTACCATGCATCTAAAACAATCTTCCACCCATTATCCCCAACTAAGCTTCACTACCTACAAAATAGGTAGTAATGAGATGCTAATTTTATGGATGTAGAGAACTAAGGCAAATACATGCTAAATAGCTTGATCAAGATCCCATGAGTTAAAAAAAAATGCACTTATTTTCTTTTTTGCAATTTCAGGCTAGATGTAAGAATGGGAAGGTTGAAAGGCACAGTACTGCTAATTGGTATTTTGGGCCAATCAGCTGACATTTCAAAAGCTTACCTTCTCAAATTACATGAATAGTATAAAAACCAAAACTCTATGACTGTGGCAACATTACAGACAGATTAGAGATAGGAGAGATGCCATTCTTTTTCATGGAGCATCTATATTTTTGTATACCACATCTCCAATAATAGAGCCATGTAGGATCTCCACTAAGAAAACAAACAAACAAGCAGAGTGAAACTGGTAGGATGGGGGCAAAACTGACTTATGATTAGTCAATCATGTCAGCAGAATTGAAAAAAATAAATGAAACTTACTTTCATTTAACAAGTGCTAACATTAAAAACACAAAAAAAGTCCCCCCTTTCTATTTATAGAACTTATAAGTTGTCTTAGCTTGTAGGTCTTGTCTTTGAAAGGCTGGCAATTCCCTACTCATCGTCCAAACATATGAAAGAGACCTCATAATCTACAAGCCAGTCATGTTTTGGTTAAAGGGGTGATTTCAAGAGAGAAATAATGAACTCCCTGAACGTCAGCATAGCTATAAACTACTGGTTCAATATCTTTTTTGAAAAGCATCCGTGTCAGAAGGACAAAAGTAATAACCAAGATTATGGGATGATTAATGGAGAGGCACTTTTCCTCAATAGGAATTGCATCTGATCCAATGATCCCAATATCCAGCACAGAACAAACAGGTTTTACAAACAGACGCTAAGTAATTCTGTAATGTCGAGGAATTAAACTCATCCAAACTGTTGATTAGAGAACTCATGAGGAAAGTAAGGCCACTAAAAGTCTAATCCAAAGAACAAAGAAGGTATGATAGTTAGTGGGTACATGGGAATAACCCAGCCTTGAAACATTAAGCTTACCTAATTTTGGGTAAAATGTTACAGAAGCTATCAGTCTTCTGGAATAGGAACAGAAACAAGGGGGGTACTGTAAAAATGATGTTTATCAGAGCACTTTCAGAGAACATTTTATCAGTACTCATAGATGTTTCCTATAATTTGCTTTCCAGTCAACATTTTTAGAACTATTCATATTCTACATAAAGACTGGGAGAATATTTGTCCTACACCAAATAGAAAAATAAATGAGGGAGTTTTTTGATATTTTGGACTCCAGATGTGAAGTCCAATTTTTCTCCTTCATTCTGCCTTTTCCATACCATTATGACATGAGTTATTAGAAAAGAATAACAGAGAAGAAATATGGGTTTTGTTAATTAATGGTATAGTTTACATCATTATATGCATTCATTGAAGATTTGAGACTTTTTGAAACTTTAGGTCTCCACAACAAAACACATGAAAAGAGGAAAAAGAAGAAGGAGAAAAAGAAGAAGAGGAAGAGGAAGAGAAGAAGGAGGAGGAGGAGGAGGAGGAGGAGGAGGAGGAGGAGGAGGAGGAGGAGGAGGAGGAGGAAAAATTTGGGACCATTGCCCTACAGAATTATGAACAATTGGATTGCAGGATTGTAGAGACTGGTTAGGCAAACCTCCAATCTGCAGGCAAGCAGGCAGGGAAGACAGGCCGTGCATCTCAAGAGCCTAAAATGCAGAGAACAGGCAGAATCCTGCTTCAAAAAAGACCCAGTTATACACTTAAGGCCTTAGCAGGAAATCAAGCCTCTTTGACCATGTAGGACAAGTACAACTAAAGACAATAGATCACAGATAGTGGACTTCAATCCTATATTCAAACTACATCCTCAGCCACAGCTGGGTGAGAGTGTAGACTGTATTTGGCATCTGTATCTCAAGTAAACCTGACATATAAAAGTAGTCACTGTACCTTGTAACCCTAGGGATAGACAGAAGATTCTGTACCAAGAAAGAGGGCAATTCTGGACTAGGTGTGAATAAACAAACTTCATTGACATCTCTTCCCAACGCCAATCAGATCTGATTTCCAGATTTAGATTGAAATATGGAAGTTATTTCTTTGTGCCGTCTGCTACCACTCCTGAAGGCTCTTTGTCATAATCAATGTGACAACCTGCCTTCTTAGGAGCTTGTGGGCAGAGTTTCTCAGAGATGTACTTAATTGAAATCACACTTGGAGTCTCCATCCCTGATGTAAAGTCCCTGGATTTTCTTTGTTTTCAAACTGGAACAGAAGAGAGAATGGATGGCTGGTATATTGGATGATACATAATCACATTAATACTTTATTGCCACATTTGTCAATATATTAGTGCAATATGTTATCATATACATTATTAACTGTTGCTGTTAAATGTTTTATGCTGATCTTTTACATTTTTTATTTCGATTGTGATAAATTTGGATCAGAGGGATCTTTTTTCTTTCAAAACGAGAGGAAGCAAAAATATTGCATTAAAGGAATTTATCAGGGCTGAGTTCTGTCTCACAAACAAAGGAAGTAGGCATTTTCTACCCCCAGCCTCTGTGCCTGGCCTTCCTGCGCTCAGCAGCTGCAGATATTAGCACTTGAAAGTAGCAGATGGACTGGCTCCTTGCAGCAGGAACTGATAATTCCCATCTCTGGCAATATCTCTGAAGTCCATCGACACAGGAGCCCACGTTATGTGATGGTCGTGAGGTAGCTTTCGATAATCTGGATTTACAGAATAGACATCCACATCCGGGGGGGGTATTATTTCTAAATGTTATCTCTTGAAGTTGGGATTATGTTCTTAGCTGTAATTATAGAGTGACGGCATAGTTCCTGAGCAGAGGCCAAAACGCAGGGCTGGTTTGACACATTACACTATTGTATTTACTGTTAGTTCCTCATTTGGTTGAGGTTAGAGGAGGGAAAAAAAAACACTATAGACTTGAAATTACTTTTAGTAAGGTGCTTTTATAGTTAAAAGATTACCAAGAGGGACAAATTTACATCATGAATTCTACTTGTTTGCTTGCAGAATATTAATCATATCCTACATTTGTACTTGTGCTCGAATTTCATTAGCTCAAGGGTTTCTGGAAACTAGGCCTTCTGCTTGCACAAGGAGAGCTTGCTATTTAAAGCAATTGTGTCGCACATCAATTAGTAAGACCAAATTGTCTTTAAATTTATTTCCTTCTATCAAGATTTATTTAATAGTTTTATATAATGTAAGAATGACTAAGTTGTGTAGATAGAATTGACCATAAACAGAATGGGGACTCCAGAAATGTTTTTCTTATATTGTCTGTAGAAATTGAGATGTCATATTGAAGTCATCCTAACATGACAGCTCATTCCTGGCTTCTGGAATGGGAGATGGTTTTTCCCCTGTGGAAGTTGAGGTTCACAGACCATCACCATTCCAAGACTCAGTGTACTCAATTCTGAAGTTGGGTAGTGGCCAGGTAACTTTTCAAACCTGACTAACTTTGATTAACTAATATTTAGATTATGATACTGAAAATACCGTCCATTCATTCTAAGCATTTACCTGTTTCTTTTTTTTTTTTTTTTTTTTTGGTTTTTCGAGACAGGGTTTCTCTGTGGTTTTGGAGCCTGTCCTGGAACTAGCTCTGTAGACCAGGGTGGTCTCGAACTCACAGAGATGCGCCTGCCTCTGCCTCCCAAGTGCTGGGATTAAAGGCGTGCGCCACCACCGCCCGGCAGCATTTACCTGTTTCAAAAAATTTTGTCTCCCTATATGGTGACCACGTGCATATACATTACATATTATATTATACACATCTATAGATAGTAGTTCTGCTAGTCAAATTATTGCTGTAATGGATTTCTCGGTCTATTTATTATAATACATTTTTTTAAGATGCAGGGACAAATGGCGAACTCTCAGTCTCCAGAATTCCTACAGTGCTAGATGTACGGTCATCTCAGAAGCCCATCCTTAGGAATGACTGTTGTTACAGTAGTGTACATAAATTAAAGAAAGATTAAAGTACAATGAATGGCTTATTCCAAGTACATTATCATGTATGATAGGGATATTACATAATGAAATACATTCAGAGAAAGGTAGAAAGAAGGAAGGTAGATGAGTAAGCGAAGGGAAGAAGGAGGAGGGAGGTGATCAAAACACCAAGTGAAGTGAATGAAGAGACATTAGTTCTCTGTAAGACTTGTGAGGGGTTTCCCTAACATTGACAGACATCAGCGGAGCCAGGTTCCTCTCTCTTCCTGGTTTCATTAACCAATAGAATATTTTCAAAAATTCTTCTTTGGCAAACTATAGGATTAATCTCATCTGGGTACTGGAAATTTTTGAGGTCACTATTCAGAGTGGAGTCATGCTCCATGTGTACCCTTAAGCTCAGACTTGCTTTCTGGCTTACAGCATCATCTAATCAATTGGAAGTCAAATACTGCCAGTCATTTGATGATTTTTTAATGGTGCCTAAACATCACTCTTTTCACATGTGTGGTACCATCATTTTATACTAGTATAGTAGTACTGTGATACTAGCATTCCTTTCTCTTCCCAGATATTCTCAGGCCATGAGTTCCCCAGTCTTCCATTTATTCATTTTCAAATATTTATCTTGGTTCTGTTATGTTTATGTTGGTAACTGTCTGGGAATTGCATAAGGCACCCTAGCAGAGTATGCAGATATACACTAGGGGAGAGAGCAGGTAGAGCTTATGGGAACCAAAGACAGTGAGCAGTAATATAGGAGTGAGCAAACACGGACAGGGGGAATAAGTAAACAGAGACAGGGAGATCAGACAGAAACTAAAGAAATGGGTACCCAATCTTCTTATCTTTTGACTTCATCTTCTTAAAATTCTACCAACAATAGAGGAAATTTTGATTAAATATTCATACGTTTCTGAGAGATTTGACTGTTTGATCAAGTTTTGCCTTAATGGGCAAAGCACAAAATTTGTAGCCGGTTAAGAGAAACATTTAAATATTTATATCTTTGAATCAAATCCTGTATCGTCTACCTTGAAAACATCTGATTTATTTCTCTTCTGTGATTCCTTTAATACCAATGAAAGATGCTTTACAACATTCATCTAAGAAAAAGCATAATAATTCACATGGCTTAAGTACAAAGGTTTATCTAGCATTGCATGTGACTGTTTTTAGAAGTTTTAAATGTACTCACTCAGTTGTTTCTCTTCTTCTCCCCTCTTCTGTTGTGTTGGCCTCTTTAACCATACTTGATCCCCCAACCCAATATCTAACTATGACTACCAACAAATTTGGCTCCCAGGTTGATATTCTGTTTTGGGATTTGTTCTTGAGTGTGGTATGTCATGGATTATGACCTATAAAATGAGAATAAAAGTCGATGCCACTTATGGGGCCATGTGTACAAACATTTGTGGCCCTCTCTACCTGACTCTACTTTCTCTCACCTTTCTGGGCCCAAGTGAATGTGGCATGGATGTCATAAAAAATGGTGGTCTGTTCTCTGTGAAGGACCTTACTGACCACTATTGTCAGTGGAAGAAAACTCTAGACTGAACAGAAATTCTCACTTGAACTGTTATTAACTTAGCTTGAATTAGTTTCATTGTTGATCCCTAATATACTGTAGGATTTCTTTGTTACTCTAGCAATCTTAACCCCAACAAATTCTCTATTATAAAAAGTAATAAGTAAATTATTTTTGTTTTTTATTATTTTTATTGAGCTACATATTTTTCTTTACTCCCCTCCATTCCTCTTTCCTCCCCTTCAACCCTCTCCTATGGTCCCCATGCTTCCAATTTAATCTGGAGATCTTATCTTTCTCTACTTTCCACGTAGATTAGATCCTTTTATGCCTCTCTTAGGGTCCTCATTGTTGTCTAAGTTCTCTGGGATTGTAAATGTAGGCTAGTTTTAAGGTGCTTCATGTCTAAAAGCCACTTATGAGTGAGTAGATATGATATTTGTCTTTCTGGGTCTGGGCTGCCTCATTCAATATTATGTTTTCTAGATCCATCCATTTGCCTGCAATTTTCAAGATGTCATTATTTTTTTTTCTGCTGTGAACTACTCCATTGTGTAAATGTACCATATCTTCCTCATCCATTCTTCGTTTGAGGGGTATTTAGGTTTTTTCCAGGTTCTGGCTATGACAAACAATGCTGCTATGGACATAGTTGAGCACATGTCCTTGTGTTATTATTGAGCATCCTTTGAATATATACCCAAAAGTGGTATTGCTGAGTTTTGAGATAGGTAGTTTTCTAATTTTCTGAGAAATCGTCATACTGATATTCAAAAGGGCTGTATCAGTTTACACTCCTACCAGCAATGCAGGAGTGTTCCTTTTACCCCACATCCTCTCCAGCATAAGGTGTCACCAGTGTTTTTGATCTTGGCTATTCTGTCAGGTGTAAGATGGAATCTCAGAGTTGTTTTGATTTGCATTTCTCTGATGGCTAAGTATGGTGAGCATTTTCTTAAGTGTCTCTCAGCCATTTTAGAGTTAATCTTTCTTGTGTTGCTCACAAGGATCCTTAATCATTAAAAAGGACATGTCTTCAGTGGATATCCAGAACGAAAAATTTCAATGGGATGTTAATTATAAGTTTTATCAAAAAGAGTTTCAAAAACAAAATGGAGAAAGTCTTCAGTACTTAATTTTGCTTAGCTGTGGTACTGGGCCAACAGTCCTGTGATGTAACTCAGCTAACTCCTCAAAATCATGGGTGTCTTATTTAAGGTTTCTATTGCTTAACAAAACACCATGACCAAAATGTAGGCTGGAGAGCAAAGGATTTATTGAGATTACACCTTAACATTGCCGTTCATCATTGGTGGAAGTCAGGAGAGGAGCTCAAACAGGGCAGGATCCTGAAGTCAGGAGGTAATGCAAAAGCCATGGAGGGGTGCTGCTTACTGGCTTGCTTCTCCTGGCTTTCTCAGCCTGCTTTCTTATAAAACTTAGGACTACCAGGCCAGGGATGACACCACCTACCATGGGCTGGGTCCTCTGCCTTTGATCACTAATTGAGAAAATGCCTTACAGCTGAATCTCATTAATTTCCTCAACTGGGCCTCCTTCCTCCCTGATGAGTCTAGCTTGTGTCAAGTTGACACACGAAATCAGCCAGTACAGTGGGGCATAACTTGCACAGGTCAAACTAGATGATTTGAGGCAGGATTCTTCAATCAACATTTTGAAATTGGCAGGATTTATTCTGACAAGTGTCTCTTTGATCAAAGTAAGAGGGAGAATTTTCTTTTCAAAAATGGGCAGCTCAAGGGTTAAACATACCTCAAATTTTTAATATTTTTTCTTAAAGGAAAATACACTTCTTGATCAGCAAAATAAGTAAATGAATAAACAAATGAATAAATAAATAAAATTAAAATGCACACACCTAAATTGAGCCTGTAATTTGAATTAGGGCTTGTTATATACAGAGAATTAATACATATCTTATACTTAATTGATTCTGGTTGGACAGTACTAGGTAGGTGTTCAGACAACAGTATCTGTGTTCTAAACCCATGAATGACTGGGGGTAAGCTTGCTAACTACAACAGTTCCACCTTAGAACTGTTTCTTTATTAGGTGGATGGAGAAATTAACATTGTCTTTTCAAACGATTCCAGGGTAGTTGTAACACATAACCCATGCTTGGACATAATGGCTTAGACTCAGGATACTTGAAACACCAGCAGCTGAGCTCACCAAAATTTGTCCATAGTGTCTTATTCTAGACTCTTGAACGGTTGAGTCAAGTGTGCCACGCTTGGATCTAGCAAAGGGCTGAATTTTACATATAACCACAGTTAAGAAAAGAGAGACTGGTCTAGGTAAGGGTTTCAGATGATGGCTCCTGATAATAGTTACTTAGGGAGATGTTTGAGAACAAAAGGGCTTCTGTTTTCCACTACTTCTAATTTCTAAGCCGTAAAGTTCAGGAAAATCCAAAAAACTTCCTTTAACCCCCCTCATCAATCCTCCTTCTCTTCCTTCTCTTTCTTTTTCTCCTTCTTCTTCTCCTTCTCCTCCTTATCTGCCCCTTCTTCCTCTTCCTCACTCTTCTTCCTTCTTTTCCTCCTTCGCTTCACCGTGACCTTCGTAGTCACTCATTTATATATAGTCTGTACTAACAACAACTTAGTCTCAGCTTTTTCCTACTGTTTTACTAAAACCGAAACCTTGTACAGCAACTTTGTTCCACGTATCTGAGTCAAGGCTTCTCAGCCTCCAATGCCTCCCACACTTGCTGAAGATGTGTAAAGAACATGAACACATGTTAAAGCACCCTACGTGGCTGTAAAATATCACCATCCAGTAGTCTTAGAGTAAGTAGAGGACAGCGCTATTTCTCTTTCCGTGCCTGCAGGAAGACTCTTACTCACTATCGACTTACTTTCATTTCTTCTCCTTAATGGGAGATTGGTGAACACCTCAGGCTCACCTCTGTTCTTTATTTCCATAATTGTCTAGAGCTAATCTTTAATCCAGGAGGCTATAATTGGTATATCTCCCTGCTGTGTCTTCTTTTTCGTTTTCTTACCTCTGTTCTCTTTGTCTCTCTTCTATGCCAGGAAATGTCTCTCCATTTCATTTCACCATTTTTCTTTCTTTTTATTATTATTACTTAAACATCATAAAGTGGAAGTCAGCTTGCTGAGAGAGATTTCAGAGACAGATGAGGCCAAATGGTCCATTGGGAACACTCAGCACCAGTGACTCTGAGAGTCCCAGCATATGGAGCCTGATCTCCAGGCACTGACATTAGCACTCCTGCTGCAGGTAACTCATTTAGCTTTGGTGTCATTTTACAATAAATATACCATCTACCGACACAAATTAGACAGCTATTGAGATTAATTTTGAGGCACTATCGGCAACATCTTAAATCAAAAATCATTCTTTATTAGCATGCTTGGTGGTGTAGTGTGCTTGCCCTCCCCCCATCCCTGATCCCTGCCACAAGAATAAATGAGGCCCCATGGTTGACATAGCGCATCAAGTGTTTTATAATAGTCTAATTGTAGCTAATGGTTTGTGCAGCTAATTAAGGCCCTATGAATTACAGTAATCAGTCAGGCTCATCCTTTAAAGCAGATAGTTCTATTGAACCATTCCCTTAGTAAGAAACAAAATATATAACTACATATAAGTATAAGTACACACATGCATACATGCATGCAGGTCGGCGCACAGCCTGTGATGATGAACTGAATAAATCTGAGAAAACACAAAGCCCTTACAGGACGACTCTCTTTCATCTTAACACAAACCATTTTAGAAGGCAATGTAGTTTTAATGGCAATGTAGTCTCTAAAGGTGGGGGAAACATAGTTTCCTGAGAAATGTAGTTTACCTGAGAACTGACAATTAGCTTTCTTCCAAGTATGCCATCTCTCCCTTCCCATTCCCTAATCCATTTATCCAAATCAAAACCCAAGAGTTACCATTTTATACTTATTCAAATGGTGACAAACACTCCACTGGAAGATGAAAATGAAAAGGATCCCATTTGCCAACTGGACAGTTAACAAAGCCACTGGCACTATTAGGTTCTTTGGGTGGCAGAAAGATCTCAGTCAATAATTGAGAGGAAATTACAAAGAGGAAGTCGGGAGATTTTCCTTTGCAGCAAGTTTATTTTGTAGGAAGTTTCCTACTTAAAAGAAAAATTGTATTAAATTATGGCAGAACTCTCCAAAGGCTCTGAAGGGTACTTCATTTCCCAGTTTATTTAAAACTGGATTGGCCATAACAGGAAAGAACTTTAGAAGTGATTCTCAAGGACTCCGGAGAACCAAAGAAGGAGCAATAGGTCTTTCCTAGTACTTGTATCTTTGATTCTTTGAGAAAGAGAAAAAAAATCTATAGAAATGTCATCAGCATGACCTGCACTGGGATAACATGTGCCCCAGGCCCCTAGGGTCCTATTGCCATTGAGAAGTGGGAAAAGGAAGGGATTTTCATGAAGGTCATATGTTTTCATTCTTTGCAGCTCATAGCCTCACAAAGCTTCAAGGACCATGAAAGTTCAACCAGGTCTTCATGGTGTTTAACACTATCAGATTGCATTCCCACAAGCAAAGGATTGCACAGCAGGCTCCATTTTGTGAGTTGTGTCCTCATAGCATACACAGACAGTAAATGTACACCCTGTGCCTTTCTATCAGATTAAAAATTTCTAAGAATGATAGCTATCGTTTGTATATAAAATTTTAAATTCAATTTTTAATCTTTTAAGAATTTCATATATCTGTGTTGTATTTACATTAACTTCAATGATTCTACTGCACTCTCTCATTCCTCACATTCTCCCACTCACTTTCACTCAAATTTATAACCTCTTAATTATTGTTTTACACATGCACACTCTCACACACACACACACACAGTCTTATGAATCCATTTAGTTTTGCTCATATGTTTCAGTATTTTGAGGCAACCTTTTGGGATTGGGTAACATATGGGGTTTTTCATCCTAAAGAAAACTGATTTCCCCTTCTTAGTGCCCATTCCATTACTTGCCCAACACTTTAGCTATTAGTGGGACTTTTGACAGTCACCCAAACCATATTGGCTTGTCAGCTGGTTTTCAATTGTGCAAGAGTTTTTTAGATGAACATATTGTTTGAATTTTATAGGTATAGTGTCTCTGTCATTTCCAGAAGACACATTTTCACAGAATATTTCCTGATCTTCTGATTGTTAGAATTTTTATGCATACAAAATATTACCTGGGCCTTAGCTATAAGGAAACACCTTATATTATGAAAGGATCAGTTGGAGATGACAAGCTCATGATCACATTCTCAGTAATTTGATCAACTGAACATTTCTGTAATGATCTCTGCTTACTGCTAAAAGGACCTTTTTTTTTTTTTTAAGGAGATGGAGAAGAGATCATATGAACATAGGGGTCAAGATCATTATGGAAAAAATTCTGCAGCAGACCCGAGCTAGTGGGACCTCACAGACACTGGACTGACAGGTGGGGAACCTGCATGGGACCTAACTAGTCCCTCTGCTTGTGGGTGACAGTTATGTGGCTTGATTTGTTGGTAGGGCCCCTGGAAGTGGGACCAAGACATATCTCAGATGGATGAACTGGCATTTTGGAGTCCATTCCCTACGGTGTGATACCTTCCTCAGACTTGATGGGGCAGAGGACGATTTGATCCTGCCTCAACTTTGTATATCAGACTTTATTGACTCCCCAAGGGACCTCTCTGAGGAGTGGATGGGAGGGAGATAGATGTAGGAAAAGAGGAGGGAAGGGGAACTGTGGTTGGTATGTTAAATGAAAAAAAAATAAGAAAAAAAAAAGAAAAGGATGACTCTGGAACAAAATAAATGAGTGTTGAGAGGGAGGCTTAGTTGTGAGCATAAGAAAAAAATATATTTGGAATGCAATTGGAAATCATGGTGGTTTCAGAAAGTGACAGAAGTAAGTTCTCCTCCAGGGTCAATGACCTTCCCAGCATCGAGTAGTTAGCCAGCTTCACAGTGTCAGGCATGAATTCCTCTTTCCAAGAGGTCCTTAGATTCAATTAGAGAGTTGTTGGTTACCCTGAAGATGCAAATACCGCTACTGTACTCTTGGAAACTTCTTTCCATGATGATCATTTCTGTAGTTCATAGGAGTCAATATCCATTTAAATCAAAACCATTCTATATTATTTGTCAGTTCAAAAGTTTCTTTTTCATTAATTTGCTTCAAATTAAGTTGACTCCTATTAGATCAAAATTGCAGTAAAGTGGAAAGCTCATTGGTCCAGAATAGCAAGCCCTTTTGTCTTTTCATCTAGAGTTTTAACTGTGTTGAGTGCTTGAAATAAAATTAATAAATGGATACTTAATCTATGTCTTTTTCTAAAGAATTTAAATCTTGATTATTGATGTTTCTTTGATTGTGATGATGTGTCTTCATGCCTGCTTTGTGAACAGAAGGGTGACTTGCTTATGAAACCAATACTCTTCGTGTTTTTAAACTTACAATTTTTCAAAGCAATGAAGGTGTTTTTCATGGTCATCCACGAAGGCATTAATACTACTTTTAATTTCGTCCATGAGCACTATGTAGAGCATTGTCTCCATGTTAACGTTTGACTATACATACTTCAAGGGTTCTGTGAAGTCTGCTACCTTGCAGATATCCAAATGTCACAGAAAATGGGATCGACGGAGATGAGGTCTGTTATTTCTTTGGCTCACTTCTCCACCCTCACTCCATCCCCCTCTCTCTGAACCTTTGTTCCCTCTGATGATCCTTGAACTCTTTGTAGACCTGCCAACTCAGTTTTTGCTGACCCAGATAATTTTAACTTAAAAGTTTCTTATTCAGTGTAACACAATTCACTAAGACTTGGGTATATAGTGGGGAAGAGCCTGGGACTTCCTTCACACTGCAGGGAACAAGGACTTGGTAACCCTCCCCTCTTGCCTGCCTCCTTCTGCACGTTATAATCATAACAGCTTCAGCAGCTCAGGAGCCTTTGACAGCTTCTCTGGAAAGTTTATATTTCTTCTTCACTCTAGTAGATTTAATCCATAAAAGAGAACACATCCATTTTCCCCACTGTGCTACATGCTCTGAGCTCCAAGTATCTTCCATGTGTACTGCCAAAACCATGGTCTACCTAGTCAACGTGTTCATACTATAACAAGATAACCCTTAAAATGCTATAGATAATAAATCCATGTCACTGCAAATCTAAGCCATGCCCTCTTTTTGTAAGGTCAAATGCTTCTTATTTTGTAAAATGACGTTCATGATCAATTTATTCATTGTTGTAGTCACTGACTCTCCTACAGGGAAGTCAAGCAAATGACCCTGCTAGGAGCTAAACAAACTCAGACGTATTTAAAAGCTTATCATATATGTGTGGCAGAATCCAAGAGATTTTATCTTTTTTATTTTCTAGAAGTATTAGAAGTGGGGCAGCTGAAGCCTCAACTTGCCTTTGGTTACAAACCTCTAGGAACAACTTGGTTTAGTACCAGAATTCATAGCATACCAAAAAGGACCCCATTCCAAAGCAAGAGCAATGTGGAGAATTAGGGCCCAAAAGCAGCACCAGTTTCTGGAGAACATTTCAGAAAATAACTTGATGGATACTTCTATCTTCATTATGGCTCAAGGTTATCTGTCTTTATGACAGGAAAAAGCACTTTATTTCTCATTTTGTACTTTAATCACTTAATCAGCCCCACTCCACTGCATGCATCCATGTATCTCAGAATTAGAGCTATGGGTTTCAGTGGCCTAGTGCCATGTCAACTGTAAACTCAGAAATACCACCAACAACATCCGGCAGCTCTGTGTGTATGGAACCTCTAACTCCAAGTCCTGAGTTTATTCATTGTTTTTTAATATATATGCATATTTAATACATATGTGTTATATATATATACATATGTATGTGTATATATATATATAGAGAGAGAGAGAGAGACAGAGAGACAGAGACATAGATAGACAGAAGAAGGGAGGCAGGAAAGGAGGAAGGGAGGAAGGAAGGGAGGGAGGGAGGGAGCAAGGGAGGGAAGGACTAGAAGCATGACACAGTGTGTGCGTGGCAGTCAAACAACCACCTTCTTCTTTCTTGTCTGTTATTTGCCACTATACACACTCAGCTAACTTGCCCACGAGATTCCTGAGATTCTCCCATCCCCACATCCCATCTTACTGTAGAAACACTGGATAACAGACTTGTGCTATTATAGCCATCTCTAGGAGAATTCTTGAATCACAGCTCAGATCCTCACTCTTACACATCGCAGAACAACTTTACTACCTTAGCCATCACCTTGGCTCAGTATTTATTTACTTATTTTTGACTTTGAAAAGCAAGCTATGACTTGGATCAACTGTGCTATATGCACTAAAATGCTGTGTTATGACTTTTACATTTGTGTTGTAAACAAGAGCAATAGTTAAGGAAAGAAAGAAAGAAGAGACGAGTGTTAACCATTGTGCTTCAGCAGCAGTTCTGAATCTGGGCAGCACTGTTGTCACATGGCTAGCCAGGAGGAAAAGTGTTTGTATCCTGGATAGGTCCGCGTTATCCAGTCCCATCTCTCATCTGATCTAGGCTTTGTGAACTTTGCTAGATCCAGTGTGAATTGAATTTGCTGTCTACTGTCAAGAATTTCTGCTGTACACTTGGCTATTCCACCTCTCCTCTTCCTGAACATTGAAGTTGCTCATTTTCTGATCATCAAACTAGATGCACTCGTGCACTGGTTTTTCCAGGTTCTGGTTCATTAAGGTAGAAACCAACTCACAGATCCGATTATCTAACAGTCACAACAGTAAAAGCATAAAACCGGGAATAATTTGGGGGGGGGGTGTTAAAGCCAAAACTTTGTGGAATGAGGAGATGACTTGAGAATGGAAAAATCAAGTCAAGGGCAATAGGCTGAATTTATTTCAGATGATTCATAAAGTTAGCTCTCTGTCACAGAACTTAATTTACAAAAAAAAAAAAAAATTGAAAGCACACTTAATTTAGCTTTAAAAACTTTTCTAAATAAAAGTACACTGAAGATGATTATGAAAATGTAGCTAATGACTGGACTGATTTGCATTCCTAGATAGAGTAAAACAGTTAGGAAGTAGACTTTAGAAGTAAGGTGCTGAGACTTTCCTGAGTTTTGGCACTTAGGAGCTGTGTGACCTTGGTAACTTTATTTAAGTTTTGTGTGCCTCTCTTTCATCATCCATGAACTATGGAGACTCTAATTCATAGCAGGGCTATGAGACTCTCATGATGAAATGGCTTAATACAGCAAAACTTCTGGAAAATTTACACAGTGTACAATCTCAACATAAATCTAAGCTGTTAATATTATATGAGTACTTGAAATAACTTGGGATATTAATATACACCAGAATATTCTCAGATATAGAATAAGCTGAAACGTCTGGAGTTGAGGACATATTGACTCCAAATAAGTGCTTTATTGTTTTTGTAAGATGCGGAGAAGAAATCCATTATTAGATCCATTTTCTAATATTTTAGAAGAACATTTAAGATTTTAAGTATGGAGCGATGCACAAAATATTTAATAAAATTATAAAAATTACATAACTTACTTCTATCACTTACAAGCTACAAAGTTGCAATTAGTGTTTATCAAAATCACAAAAATGACATGACATGATCACTTCTGTGCCAAACAAAATCAAATTATAGAGGAGTATAATGAAGTTTATTTTTATGGGTTTTGACTCAAGAGCATAATAATCTTCTATTTTCTCCTCTGGACATGTTTTCAGATCCATAGCTATCATTTTTTTTTTAATAATTGTAAGCACCTTTTGATATTGCAGGATAAAAAGAGTCTTAAGAACCATCTGTTTCAGTGGATTCAGTGTCTCAATCTCCATCTGTGAAGTTCTAGTGGTTACTAGAATTAAACACACATTCTTTTTTGTTGCAGCGGTTGTTTTTTGAGACAGAGTTTCTCTGTGTAACAGCCCTGGCTGTCCTGAAACTTGATTTGTAGACCAGGCTGTCCTTGAACTCACAGATATTCACCAGCCTCTGCCTCCCAAGTGCTGGGATTAAAGACGTGCACCACCATTGCCTTGTACTATGTATTACTTATTAAGTAAAAATTATGTTTTTGCTTTTTCTTCAGTCACTGACCATGTTTTTATTAGCACTATTCTCTTGTTTCCCCCAAAATATGGCTCAGATATCCTCCTATTGTTGTTATTTAGCCAATATTTGGACAAAAAAAATATGTGAGCATTGATCAGGAAACAGATCGGCATGATCACATGGTTGTCATCACTATACCTAACTACAGAGGACAGATTACTGAAACCAAAGCGAGTCTCTAAATCATAGCTCAGCTCTTTGTAGATGGTTGATTCAGATAGTCTATCTAGAGCATTTGCTGGTGCTGGAGGATGAGGAGTCTGGGGAATGATTGTCCACTGTATCACTAGGGGTAACCATGAGGATTGAGTCTCGGAGAACAAAGAGAGCATAGAAAGATCCCAGTAGCCTACCTTATCATCCGGTCATCTGGCCGGTATAGCCTGTGGTGAGCAGGGGGTTTCTATCCCAGTTGTGAGAGGGGACACAGAAACTACAGGGCAAGGGAGGCTAAGTGGTATAGTCTGTGGGATGCACAGAAGGTATGGAAAAGGGTGAGGGAAGGCTACAGCTGCTGTTCCACTGTAGCATTAAGGACAACCAAAGACCTGGCCTGAGGAAACAGAGAGTGGAGAAGGTTCAAGGGCAGCCTAGCTGGTCTTCTAGCTAGAGGTTGAGCAGAGAGTATCCATGTGAGTCTGTGTCTGACTCATAGTGATGGAGCTGAAGCAAACAGGGGAGGATTAGGAAAAAGGGATCTGGTCTTCTGGTAGGAGTAGCCTGGTCTATTGTGACTTATTTTACTACATTTGGGGATTCATTTCATAAATAATTAGGGAAGAAAATTTAAGTTCTTCTTTTAAAAGATTTTCAGATAAAACACAATATTTAGAAAATGTTGGAAATGGGAGATAATGAAAATTAAGAAAAAAACTGTCATGTTCTGAAGAACTAGCACTTGCCAATGATAAGTCATATATGCAATGGTGGAGAAATTTAAGACTTCGGTGGTGGCAAAGAATCCCCATGGCTTGGTAATATTGTAGGTCTCGTATTGGTAGAGTGTGGTACATTGTTACCCTTGTGTATAGTGGAGCTGGTGAAACAAACCTACCACACTGTTAGCTGTGTAAATTGTTTTACATATAATACTCTATAGTATTATTCTACCTCATGATAAGTGACTGTAACATTATTTTATAGGCATATTGTCCTTCGGTTATTATTTTAGAGTATAAAACAACAGTTTTCTATAAACTCACACTGGTCAATGCCAACAGTAGCCTCATGTGAAGTCCTGGAGTTATATTCTGTGCTGTTTTCACATTAAAGCCCATGATGACACATGCCTCTGTTTGTTGCTATTGTTAAGGGATACGTAACTGCATGTCTGAAAAAAAAATACTAAAGAGCAAGACATTTCAATTGGCAGGGGATGATTACTGGTGATAACAGATTGGAGACATCTCAAGCCATTGTGAGACTGTCCATATCACAGATGTGAGAGTGTTAACACTCCTTGAGCTGCTTCATTGTGCCAGCCTATACACTTTACATCATGCCAATAAGATGCATGCCTCTGTGCTCTACAACCTTCCCCTAATAAAATAAAGCTGGTTATACTAGAAACTGTGGCTCACACATATCCTGAGTCCTTGCTAAGCACCACTTAGTCATGCCAGTATTAACTCATATTCCAATGGGGACCTTGTAGCAATGCCCAGATCAGTTCCCATGATTCAGTCAGGTTACTGGGTTTACTTCCTTCTTGACTCTTATTTATCTTTATCCTGTGCATATAACTAGCAAGTTGTGATGGCTGTTCTTCCTTGTCAACCCAAGTACATCTGAAATCAACTCACACCCAATTGGCTGAGTATACCTGTTAGGGATTTTTCTTGATTGAATTATATGAAATGGGAAGACCCACCCTAAATCCAGGTCTTCTGTTGTAGAAAGATTCACCTTAAATCAGGGCCATACCTTAAGGCCTCTATAAAGGATATGGAAGAAGGAAGCACATTGTCTTCTCCTACTTGCTCTTATTCTTGCTTTGAAGTTTATTACTTTACTGGCATTACAGCCTATATTTTTAGGATTCCAGCAAATTCTGAAGACCAGCTGAGACATCCAGTCTTTGTGGACTGAACAGCATCTGCTTTCTTCAACTCCCCATACGGCAACTGCAGACTGCGATTATTGAAATAGACCATAACCTGCAAGCTTTCTTAATAAATCCAATATATACATATATAAATATGTGTGTATGTGTGTGCATATACACACATACATGTGTATGTTTTATACACACACCACACACACACACACATATATGAATTGTGTGAATATATATATATATATATATATATCTGACAGAATATATATATATTTCTCTAGTGAACCCCCACTAATACAGAAATGGATCATCCCTGATTTGGAAATATAAATGATTCAAAAGTGATTGATATCTGTAAAATACATAAGGTTAACTCACTTCTCCAACCATACAAATTTTTCTGTGGTTCATATTTCAAACATCTAAATGTATGGTTATCATCATTTTCCATTATCAGAAGCAGTGCATTTCAGAAGGGGAAGGCTAGTGGAAGGAAACCTAGTCAGTCATAAAGGAGGAGTCCTTAAAGAGGATATTGGAGTCCAGGCTCCTTTCTTTCTCTCCCTTTGCTTCTCAGTTGCCAGGAAGGGAGTCCGTCTCCTTGACAACATGATTTCACCAAGTTGTACTGTGTTATCACAACTCCAAATGAAAGGATCTAGCAACCAGTAACTGAAAACTCTGAACCACAAGTGAAATGAGTTTCTCCTATCCTTCTCTACTGTTTCCTCAATGCCAATGTCTCTATCACAGCATTTTAAGGAGGAATGTTCATGTCACTGATTTTGAATACTGTCACTGTTCTAGCTCTTCATATCCATTAGCTCATGGGTCCTGAAACTAATTGTGGGGCTTATAATACTATCTTTATTTTACAAGTGATGAACTTTGCTCTGCATATCTAGGAAATTCTGGGGCCAGGCTATAATCCCTGAAAGACTGTCTGTACAGATTGTGCTCAATCCCAGTGCTTGAGGTGTATGATGAAACCCTCTCTTGTAGGTGGAGACTGCTAGTTCCTTTCCCTACCACCCAGTCCTGAATAATCACACATAAACTATATTAATTACAACACTGATTGACCAACAGCTAGCTTCTATATCTTAAATTAACCCATTTCTATTATTCTGTGTATCACCACGAGGCTGTGGCTTACCGGGTAGGTTCTGTTCTGGTGTCTGTCTCCTTTGAAAGCTACATGGCATCTTTTTGACTTTACCTACTCCCTCTATATATCTCTTCCAGCCTACCTATATTCTGCACTGCCATATGCCAAAGCATAATTCATAAATATAATTCAAAAGTATTTATTCACAAACCAATAAGAGCAATACATATACAAAAGAATACCCCCATTACTCTCTAAAATGGGACACAGGTCAATGCTGTGCAATTGAATCTTTTTTTTTTTTTTTTAGTTTTTTGACTGTTTCTTTGTAGCTTTGGAGGCTGTCCTGCAACTAGCTCTTGTAGACCAGGCTGGACTTGAACTCACAGAGATCTGTCTGCCTCTGCCTTGCTAGTGCTGAGATTAAAGGCATGTGCCACCACCACCCTCCTGCAGTTGAATCTTAAATGCACATTTGTCCTTCCCTCCCCTTTCATCATGTGTGAATGTTACTGTTCTTGAGAGTGACATGAAGTGAAACAGAGAGACAAAGCTATGTCATGGATTGAGACCTGACCTGAGTCTCAGAACTTGCATTCCTAGAAGGCCACTGGCATTAAGTTATTGTGTGAACAGGTCTGGTGCTTCAGAAGCACATGACCTTTGTTCTTGCATTATAAAAAAAATTGCTTTGCCATGAAGCTTATCACATGATCTCCTATAGAATACAGCATATGGTTCTGAGAAATCTGCGTAGTTTGGCAGCTAGTGGCACCAATTTGAGAGCAATATGGAACACAGGCAAAGAATAGAGACATTCATATTTTACTTTAAACTCAGACTAACCTCTCCAGGGGAATTTAAGAACTAGGTATATATGGGAACAAACATGATCAAGCATAACAGCCGTAGAATTATATTCTGCTGAAGAAGTATCAAGAGACTGGAAATAACCAGCACAAAGGAAGTGAGAAAATTAACACTAAAATGCCTACATGGTAGCTGCAGGTAACCTAGTCTTCATAGACATCATGGATAGAAGAGCTTCTAGGGCACTCCCCAAAGTCTTCCCTTCTCCTTCACTCAATTTCCATTGGCTAAGAGAATACTTTTAAGGACAATGAAACATGAAGTCACTTTCATATAAAAATACAGTTCTCGATGGCTATTTTAAAATTTACGGTAAAGACAAGTGGAGTGAACCTAGGCGATCTTTTCACTACATTCATCACCAGCTGCCAGAAGGAAAGCAGGATTGGAACCTACAATGATTGCACAGGGGATATTTCAAGGCATAGTAATGACTGTGTGCGCTAAGTAGATGTGGCATGAAGTGGGGGACTTGGAAATAGAAGAGAATGACTAAGATAGGCAACTGTGTCTGGGCTCCTTCTACTAGGAAACCTAACTAGGAAGTGGTTCTGTGACTAGGGAAAGGGGAGAGCTCTGTGGGAGTTTACCAGAGGCAGGCACTAGAAAAAAGGGCTTAGGTAACTTGATAAATCACAAGAGCAACCAAACTAAAGCATGCCACTGTGAGCAATCACATATTCTCAAAGTTCAGAGGTATCAATCAGCCCATCCATAAAGTCTTCTTATGATTGGGATAGCAGGTCCAAACACTGGAGAAAGCATGGAAGGGGAAATAATGTCATGCTGTTTCTCTGTCTTTATAAAAGTATTTGTGGCTGGGATGAAACCATAAGACTATGATAATTTTTTGTCATATGTGTGTGTGTGTGTGTGTATGTTTCTCTGCATATATGTATGTGCTTGCATGCCATGGTATACATGTGAAGGTTAGAGGACAATTTCAAGAGTCAGTTCTTTCCCTCTATCATGTGGGGTCTGGAGATTTAAGTCAGGTTTTTGGGGGTTCATGTCAAGTGCCTTTATCTTCTGAGCCATTCTGCAAGTCTCCAAGGCTATTGTTTTTTTAATTTGTTAGAAGTTGTAGAATTTTCTATCCATAGATATTTTCAAAACTGAATAATGTGTTGATTAATCTTGATTTCCCATTAGATGAAATTTAGAATCTCCATGAATATCAATCTCTGAGTATATCTATGAGGAATTACCCAGATTAGGCCATTTAAGGTGGATTGAACTACCCTGGGTGTGACTGGCCCCATTCTATGGCCTGGTGTCAAGGATGCAATAAGAGCACTGAACACGAACATCCATGTGTCCCTACAGTGAGCACCATATGGCTATGTGTCCCAAAACTGCAGGTCAAATAAACTTTTCTCACTTGAAGTTGTTTTGAAATTGTTTTTATTGAATTTGTTGCAAAAAATAGACAAATAATCAACTTTAAAAAATAATGGCTTAACATAAAAATCATGATCATTATGTGTTTGTGTACATGCACACACAAAAACCATCAAATACATAATTGAATAGAGAAGGAATTGGAATGTCATTCAGGACATTGAGTTTTGTAAGAGTTCACCCTGTTGTTCTATCCTAGGAACCCAGCACTTCATTCTTGGATTCATTCCAGTGGCAACTCACCTATTGTCCCAATCGCTTTTCATGAGTTTTGTATGGGTGCTTGGTGTGGGAGGTCCTTCTGTCTATGTGTTGCTTTTATTGGTTAGTGAATAAAGAAACTGCCTTGGCCTGTATTTAAGGGCAAAATTTATATAGGCAGAGAAGATGGAACAGAATGCTGGAAAAAAGAAGGGCAGAGTCAGAGAGATGCCATGGATCCACTGGAGACAGATGCTGGGAATTTTACCAGGTAAGTCACAGCCTCATGACGATACACAAATTACTAGAAATTGGTTAAACTAAAATGTAAGAGTTATCCAATAAGAAGTTAGAGCTAATAGGCTAAGCAGTGATTTAATTAATACAGTTTCTGTGTGGTTATTTTGAGGCTAAGCTAGCTGGGCAGCCAAAAAGAGTAGGCGGCCATCTTCCTCCTACAAACTGGTGCCAATGTGGCCAACTAAATCCACATAAACCCTGAGAGGCAATGATGCCCATATTCCCAAATACTGTCTATAAATGATTTTTTTATATTTAAAGGGGATATGATATAGAGATTTGCATAGGTATGGATTTTGGTTTATTGATACAAATTTAAGGTCAATTCTGTTATATGTATATGTATTTCTGCTCTTGATTAAGGTATTGTGATTGTGTAGTTCACTTAAAAATGTATAATTAAGAAATACAGGTTAATAGATAATCATCTATAATAGTCAAGCTTGTAGTCATATTAGTTAGATTTTCTAGATGTATAGAGATATATTTCAGTTAGATAGGTATTCTTCAAATCTTTCGGAGACCTCCAGAATATGGCATTTAAAATGTTTTAATAACTTAGGACTTTTCATGACAATGAGACACATCTGCTCCTGGCAGCACAAGATACTTCAAGAGGAAAATGGGCATCAAAGAGACTCCTTATGAAGTTTGTGAGCCATTTGGGCAAAAAACTGTTCCTGCCTGGACTGCTTAACTGGACATACAGGACCCACAGAGAAATGATTGCTAAATTTTCCTAAAGGTGAGATGATCCTTCAGGGTTTCTGCTTCATGAAAGAGTCTGCCAGACATTCTGCAGTACATAGAAGAAAGTAACTGACAAACTACAAATATAGGTGAAATGGTTTTTGAAATTTCATGCTTCATGGAAAAGTACGCTGGATACTATGGGCCTATAGGCTTAAGATGGATTCTCCACCAGTACAGAAGAACTTTGGGTGACTCTTGAGGTAGAAAGATGTCTCTGTCAATTCTAGAGTTTTGGAAGTTGATTACAATGTACTTCCTGTTTACTTAGGTAATATTATATCATTCTGGAGTCTTTGATGGAGCTGAAGAATAGATAGATAGTTATAGTTTTCCTTAGTTATGAAAAAGATAAAGTAGATATAAATATTATAACTGTAATTCTTGCTTGATAATTGTTTTGTTATAAGTAATTTTACTATGTTAAAGTTAAAGTTTTCCTTTTTGTTTAAATACAAAAGGGGAAATGATGTGAAAGTCCTTCTGTCTATGTGTTGCTTTTATTGGTTAATGAATAAAGAAATTGCCTTGTCCTGTTGATAGGGCAGAACTTAGAAAGGGAGAATGGAACTGAATGCTGGGAGAAAGAAGGGTGGAGTCAGAGAGATGCCATGAAGTTGCTGGAGACAGATCCTGGGAATTTAGCCAGTAAGTCACAGCCTTGTGGCGATACACAGATAACTAGAAATGGGTTAAACTAAAATGTAAGAGTTAGCCAATAAGAAGTTAGAGCTAATTGGCCAAGCAGTGGCCTAATAATATAGTTTCTGTCTGATTATTTCAGGGCTAAGCTAACCAGGGAGCCAAAAAAGAACAAGCAGCCAGCCCCCTCTTACAGTTACTCAAAGAAAAAAGCTACCAAGTCAACTAATCAGATAGTGTTCCGTGATGATGTTCAGTAGCCACCAGGGTAAGAGAACTGTTCTAACCTTGAGGTAAAAGTTATGCAAGCGTTTTTGAGTGTTGTTCACGTCTCTATACGCAGAGTCCCAAACAGTTACTCAATGGCTGTTTAATTCAGTGAATTAATGAATCAGAGAACGTAGAATGCCATGAATTTAAGTCCTATTTTTAAAAATAAAGAATTTTCTGGAACTCAGGATAACTCCATGATTAAAGCATGGCCCCACAGGTCTGAGGACCTGAGTTTAAGCCTGTAGAAGCTATGGGAAAAGCTGAGTATGTTGACACACTTATAATTCCAGCAACCTGGACATAGAGATCCTGATTCTCATTGGCCCCCCTTCAGTGCAAGGCCAGTGAGTTCTCAAAAAACTAAGTCAGACAACACTAAGGGGAGCGATACCTGGTAGACTTTTAGCATGTACATATATGTGGGCACACATGAACATACAGTCACAGAGACACATACAATAGTATATTTTATTTCATTAAAATAGTGGACCACACTTGAATTCTAACTCCTTTTTCCCAATTTCTGACTCATTGTCCTTGCAAACCACACCTCTGGCACATACCAGGCCTCTTTTATTGTCTGCTGACAGATAGTTCTGAAAATGAGAAAAATCACTTTTAAAGCATTTGTATTTCATTACTATTCAAGTCAAGTGGATGTTGAATAAATTCAGAAAAATAAGGAATTCATTATTAAGGAAATGAGAAGTTGTGTCTTTTTCTTCCTTTCATCTCCCAGTGGTTATTGGCACCTTCACTTTACAGTGGTTTGGGGATTATTGTAGTGAAAATGTGGTTACAAAAATACAGCCTTGCTTCTAGTCATCACAACATGGACCTCACCATGTGACAATGCAATTTGTATTTTAAAATACATACTAAATTCCAGTCCTGTCCCCAAAGCCGTGTTTCCTAGCTATCCCATTCCGACACATACAGTTCTTCACTGCTTGAAGCAAACCTGATGTATGGAAATCAGAATTGTCTTCCACTCCAAGGTGATGCTTTCCTTTATAAGAGTATTCACCAAAATGTTCCTAAGAAATAGCTTCTTCTTTTCTGCATTTAAATGGTAATAGGAAATTTGAAAATCCAGTCCGGAAAGAAAGCTTCAAATCAACTGTGCTTGTAGAAGACCCAAAGATAAAACACACACACACACACACACACACACACATATACCAGTTTGCATTTTCTCTAAGTATTGCAATCACTTGCCATAATCCAATTAAAGAAAAAAGCTGCCTTGTCAGATATATAATGGAGTGCTAGGCCAAATATATGAAAAAATAAAATTTAAATACAAGCCACACAGAGACTCTCTTAAAAACTTTACATTCCAATTTCAGGGAATGCTGAGCAGATATTTAGAACAGGATACTGGAATGATTAATCTTAGTTGTCAATTTGACACACCTGGGAAGAGAGAATCACCTATATCAGACTGGTCTATGGGCCTGCCTGTGGGTCATTTTCTCGATTGATAACTGCTCTAGTTATTTTCTTTTTTAATCATCTTGACACACACTGGACTTTCTGGACAACTGCCTACATCTAATTGACCTGTAACTAAGTCTATGGGGGCATTCTCCTAATTAATGATTGATTGGGGAGGGTGCATCCCACTGTGGGTACCACACAGAGAGGTGGACCTTGGATATAAAAGAAAAGGACCAAACAGGCCAGTGGGTAGCACTCGCCTCTCCTTCAGTTCCTGCCTTCAAATGTCTGCCTTGAGTTCTTGCCTTGCCTTCTCAAAATGATAAGTTATAAATGCTAAATCAAACCAACTTTTTTTTTTCCCACAAGTGGTTTATCACAGCAAGTGAAAAGGAAACAAGAATAACTGATGTGGGAAGTGCCAGCCAGCTGCTGGAAGGGCTATCCCTGGGCAGCTGGTCCTGAGCTGTATCATAAAGTCTGGAAAAGCCAGTACTCAGGGTTCCTGTTTCAGGATTCTGCATTAAATCCATCTGTGGCTTCCCTGTGTGATTCACTATGACCTGTAGGGCAAACAAACCCTTCGTTCCCAAGTTTTCCCAGTCATGGTTTTTCTCACAGTAGCAGAAAAGAAAACAAAGAGAGATGTCATTTTGTATAGCAAATGTACCTACTATCAATCCCTGTACGCTGGACAACAGACTTTTCTTAGCTATTCAATGGCAGAGGCAGTAAAGGAAAAAGAAGGAATATAGTCTCACCCGTACTTCCTGCTTCTAGTTCCACCTCTATCTCTACTTGCCATGCCCTTTTCCTTGAAACTGGAGCTATATTTTCCATTCCTTCTTTTCTTCCTTCCTTCCATTTTTTTTTTATTTTTAAGATAATAATGTTTAATGGTAAATGTACCTAAGTATATTTTGATTTATAATTTATTTCAACAACATTTTCAGATGCTTGCTTACCTTTTGTTTATTGACCTTGTAAAAGAGCACATAATCCAAATGCAACTCAGAATGATCATCTCTACTTTTCTGTTAAACTACTGTAGTAATGTATACAATTAACAGGATAAAAGTCAGATCAAGTGATGGCATATTTGATTTTTGGTTTAATTGAGAAAGTAACATTAAAAGACTCATAAGAAACAGTTAATACACATTTAAAAATAAACAAACATTTTGGTTTTTTGATTTCAATTTTACTTCTTTATGATTAATAAGGCAACATGATCTTAATATCTCTTTTTCCTTTTATTTATAAAAATAGAACCTTTAAGTTTCGTACTTGCCTCCCTCCTCACTGCTTGCTCAATTTCTTGCTTCCTTTCTTTCATTCTGTCTTTTTCATGGTCTCAGTCTATAACCCACTCTAGATTTGAATTGGTTTTAGTCCTCTTAGGCTTTGTGTCACAGGTGCTCTGATTATTGTCACAAACCCCTTCACCAGGAAGTGTTCTGGTTCTGAGGTGTTCTCTAGTATTCTGGCTTTCATTTAGTTTTGTCCAGTGAGGACTTCCATCAGGAGATGAAAGAAAAGGAAAGAAAACACATCCAGAGCAGTCTTTCTCTGCTCCTCCCCATGTTGTCACTATGATATATCAGTGGCTGTATGTCCACATTTCCTGACAGGTGGCTTTCTTGTTTGAGGGATGGCAATAGGTCTTACTAGTAATAATCCACTAAAGTTCAGTACATTTTGCTGGTTCTCTTAACTCTGTTTAGTTCAGAATTTCTTCAGAACTCCTGATTTCTGCTGGGAAGCTAGCCAATTATGTTTTTCACTTTTTTATTCTTGTTGTCCACTGTTACAATGTAGCAATGTATGACAATTTACACATGCCATTTTACATATTTATTACATTTTACACATTCCCTATGCTGAACCACTGAAGTGAAAATAAGAGAGGTGAGTTGAAATATACCGGAGATAACTCTGTGTCAACAACAGTTCAAATTTAGAGTTTTCTTCAGTCTCAGACCATGTAGAATTTAAAATGAAAACAGAAAGAAAAGAAGGAGAGAACAAAGGAAGGAAGGAAGGAAGGAAGGAAGGAGGGAGGGAGGGAGGGAGGGAGGGAGGGAGGGAGGGAGGGAGGGAGGGAGGGAGGGAGGAAGGAAGGAAGGAAGGAAGGAAGGAAGGAAGGAAGGAAGGAAGGATGAACAATGGGTTGGTAGCTATTCCTAGAAGAGGAGGTTCTCCTGTTTGCATGAGGACTTATTGATTGACCTGTTGCCTTGATTTAGCTGCATTAAATTGTAAAAAAAGATTGAATATAAAGAAATTAGAGCTGAGACCCAGATATTAGAGCTTCTTTATGTTTTCTTCCACACAAACATACTCTCTAACTGAAAAATTCAATGGAAATGCAAATTTACCTTTTCCTCAATATGCTGGTTTCAATGAGGATGTCCTGTCAACTCAGGTGACATTTAAGCATATGGTGATTTCAGTTGATTGACCTGTTGGGGGAAGTTTGTATCACCTCTAGGAGGTGGAAACTTCTTGAAGGATGTTTGTCACTTGGAATAGGGTTTGAGTGTTTATAGTCTTGATTTGTTTCCTGTTTGCTCTCTGTTTCATTCTTGCATTTGAGGCCTGAGCCCTCATCTTCCTGTCACGCTGCCATTCTTGCTTTATTGTTGTCATGACTCTCTGTCATGATGGACTCTTGCCCCTCTGTAACCATCAGTCAAATAAACTTATTCTTTTAAAATCTGCTTTTGTTCAACAGTAACAGAAAAGGGACTGATACACCGAGCAAGGCATGAAGATTTCATAACCCAAAACTTTTATAACATTATCCATAGAAGTGGTTAGATACCCATTCTCCCCAATGCAACAAAATCAGAATTTAAAGTAGTTCATGAGATCAGTTGCTTGAACAGCAGTCAGTGGAGTATTTTTTTTTTTTTCTTTTGCCCTTTTAAGGCTAGTAATTATGGAAGGAGCTGCATTTCCAGTGGCATTTGGAGCCATAAGTAGGGCATGGTTGAGTTTCAGGAAATAAATGATTACATGCAGGAGAAAGTATGGGAAACTTCAGGCCTTGCAGGCTGCTCCAACTCCTACTGAGCAGACAGTGACTTCCTCCACCACACCCATGGTCAGGATGAGTCTGGTTCTGCAGACTGGGAAGATCTGTACTGTGGTGTTTTGTGTGTTGCCCTCAGGTGAGGGTGAATTCACTTGCCCTTGGGTTTTTTCTTTCTTTCTTTTTGAGAAAGGCCTCATCTGTCACACCTTATGTCATTTAAAGTATTTCTTGGCATGAACCTTTCCATTTTGTTATCACAGGTATGATTGCCAGCAGTTCCGGCTGTGAGCTATTTGAGTTCTCAGGTGTGTGTTTGAAGATGTGAAGACCCGTGCCAGGAGTATATAGGTTAATGCCAGATTCCAGAGAAATCCTGGAAACGATTTTTGGAATAATTCATAATTTACTCATGGATTCTTTTTCTGGGAAGAATGCATACTGCTGATATTATTCTTAAGAAAGGTAGGCTTGTGTACACTCAGTTTTTATATAGACATCTCTTGGTTAGGATGATCACATCATTAACCTGGTCATTTGTAAATGTGTTTTGTGGGAGCTGATCAGAATTGTACACCATGAGAACCCAACACTTCATTTCTTCAAACACAGACAATTCTCAGATGAGTCACTTTAAAAATTATGCCTCTGGTCGATAAAACATGCTTTATTTTAAAAATTGTATATTCTATATTTGCTATATTGCTCACTGTAGAAAGGTTTTAAAGGTACTGTCTGTTGTGACAAGGAATGAATGATATCCACAGTAGCTCCCGGCTGTTGCACATGTGGGTGAATCATATGTTCAACTGGCTTTCTCCCTTTTTTCAATTTTCTTTTAATTAATTAATTTATTTAATTATTAAAGATTTCTGCCTCTTCCCCACCACCACCTCCCATTCCTCTCCTCCCCCAATCAAGTCTTCCTCCCTCCTCAGCCCAAAGAGCAAGCAGGTTTCTCTGCCCTGTGGGAGGTCCAAGGACCACCCACCTCCATCCAGGTCTATTAAGGTGAGCATCCAAACTACCTGGGCTCCCACAAAGCCATTACGTGCAATAGGATCAAGAACCCATTGCTATTGTTCTTCAGTTCTCAGTAGTCCTCATTGTCTGTTATGTTTATTCATTTCAGAACCCAGCCTATGGGATGACGGTGTCCACATTCAGGGCCGAATTTCTTTCTTCACTGAAATGTTTCTAGAAACAGCTCTACAGCCATGCTCAGGTCAATCTCCAATCTCCAGGCAATTAAAAATTCTTCCCAAATTGAGAGTGAGGATTCATCATCACACATTCTCCTACAGGAGAGTTGTCCTTCACTGTCTAGAACAACAGAAAATTACTAAAAGATGTGAATGTCTGGGCGCTTAGCCCTCTTTGGAAAACCACTGAGGACCAGTTCTTCATCCAGATTACATCCCTGTGGCTGTGGAGAAGGAAACTTTTGCTTCTGTCTGGTTTTGTACCTTTCATAATCATTCCCCATGTTCCTTCTTCGATGAAGCTGTGTGTCTCAGCTACAGCCTCGGAATGAGATTTTGGCCAAAGTTGAATGAGATTGCACATTGTATTTAAAGATAGCTTTAAACCATAGTCTATTGTAATTTAACAATCTGTCCCTACCTAGTAGTGATGTGTTGGGAGGTTGTATAACCTATGGAGTGGAGGACATGGCTAGACAATTTGGATTAATGAAAGTAGCTCATTGATACTTATAGCCCAGTCTCATTCCAGACAGTATTTTTATTTTTTATTTTTCTTCCTTTCTTCTCTCTCTCTCTCTCTCTCTCTCTCTCTCTCTCTCTCTCTCTCTCTCTCTTTCTCTCTCTCTCCTTTCAAGACAGGGTTTCTCTGTTGTCCTAGAACTAACTCTTGTAGACCAGACTGGCCTCCAACACAGAGAAATCCACCTGCACCTGCTGCCTCTGCCTCCTGAGTGCTGGGATTAAAGGCATGTGCCACCACCACGGGTCTCAGAAGGTTTTCTTAATCACTGAAGATATAAGAAGTTCTGGATCATAAAACCCTGGTACTACAGACAGATTTGGCTTTGATGTGTTCTGGCTCCCAAAACTGTGAGCCAAACAATTATCTTAATTAAATAATGTATAATCTTTTAGCTATTTTCTCTCAGTTACAAGAAAAGCATCAAAAACATCATTTCAAACCCTCTGAAAATGAAAAACATACAGAACAGCTGCAAGATATTTTCTTGTCACCATTTCAGTGGAGTCTATCACCATCTCCTGGTAACTATCAGCTGAGAGAGCTGCATTTTCATGACTTCCTGACATCTCACCTACTTCTCTACTTACACAAATGCCAGCACTGCTTACTTCCCTAAGCAAATCAAACTTCTTAAAAAGTCTGTCCTTATACCTATGGCACCACAACCAACGATCCAACCACCACATATTTTGTCATTCAATTGAGCATATAAGATATTGTCCTAAACAGTACCCACTCACCTAAACATCATTAATCATGATGATAAAAAATGAGAAACATTTAACTGCTTTCTTTTAATATTGTCAGTGAAGTCATAGGTTTAAGCTAGCTAGTTTATCTGAATACGGTGTCTTGGAGAAAAAAATTATAGAAGGAGGAAACAATGCCATTCTTATTTCTGCACTACCATTACTTGGTCAGGAGCATAAACATATGATTTCCCAAACTCTATCAATCAGTGGAAGGAGCTATTTCAAATGAGTGTTTGTATTCATATACTTTCCCCAAATCTGAGAAAGCAGTGGAAGCAGAGAACCTATAAATCACAAAGAGGTTAAATGACGAGAAATGAAAAACTTTTCCAGAGAATTTTAGCACAGCGCCCCTATAGGTGAAACTCATCTTTCTTATTTTTTTTCTATGAATATATTCATATTAATATGTCCAACTTAAGATCCAAGATGAGAAAATCAGGCCAGTTAGTGAACACTTGACTTCCAAAGTCCAGCTGCCACTCATTCCAGTACCTTACTCCTTGGAGAATATAAGAGATAACTTGTTTTATCCAGGGTAGGTAGGGCTGTATCTGGTAGAGTTGTGCTTATCTTAGTTTTAATAAGGCAACTGTTGGATAAATAATTTTCTGTAGTAACTTTCTGAGCACTCTCTGGCAAGGCTGATTTCTGTTGTTCCTTCATTCAGCTACCTATGTCTGTAGCTGCCTTCTATTCTTCAGGATAGTCATTGGTAAAAACATGTCAAATGCTTTTCAAATGCACAGTCACTTTAGATATCTTTTGGGTACCATCTTTAATTCTAATTGAATTTTGCACTATAAATAAAAGATAAAAATTTTTCAATAGAAAGACAACAGATAGAGGTAAACTAATCTCATGTGACTTCAAGCAAAACATTAACTCCTTTTCCATTACCCCCAAACAAACAAACATAATTTAGCTGCCGGAGAAGTTTTTGAAAGATGGACCAGTGTGTTCAAACAAGTTGTATAAAGTATACATCCTATAGTCTCCTCTCTGCTTGTCACACTAAGAGAGTGAACTTAGGTAAGGAATCTATGCTTACCTACCATCCTTGATTCAATGGAATTTGTTAGAGAAAATTCCAATTGTGATAGGTAATATTATGCTCTAAGTTTCAATTACTGTGCTTAAGAGTTATACAAAACAAAAACACCTCTAACCTGTCAGTCAGTCCCACTTGCCCAAAGACAAATAACTTCCTGGAATGCTGGAAGCTGTTATTCAAGTAAGGTAACAACAGATCACCTGTTTCTGCTTCTGTAAACATGCTTAGTGGACCAGTGTGAACACACATGATGTGTGCTTGATTAAACGTAGGTAAGAAATACATCAGGGTGTGTGCTTACCTGCAATTGCACAAGGCAGGAAATATGTAGCCTTGTGAGTTTTGCCTTTATAAAGCCCCTGATATACTCTGAACTTGACTTTCAGATATATACCTAGCCATGGTCCTGACCAGTATTTAATAAAATGTATTCATAGTCAGACTGGTGAATCTCTGAAAGCCCCCCAGACTTCTTATAACAATCAAGAAGGAAATCTTTCCCTTTGTCCCCATTTTGCTATGTGATATTCCCATATATATATATATATATACATACATATATATATATATATATATATATATATATATATATATATATATATATATCTTAGCTTTCTACCTTGTCTTTTATTTAAAATAGTTGTAGTGTCTTGACAGAGCCTTCCTCCTCAGGAAGTTTCTGACCCATTTTGTAATGGCTGGAAAGAATCTTCCTGCTCTGGATTGAGGCCAAACACATTCTCAGAGACATTTTTAAAGCTCAATGAAAACACATTCACAGAGACAAAAGGTTAAGCGATTTTAAGACGAAAGGTTGGATGGCTGGTAGGTCACAGTAGAAGAGTTTATATGGTTCTTAAACAACACATGAACTCTTGGCTGGGTGGCTGATTCCCCAGTCTTCCAAGTACAGAGAGAGGTGCCACCTCTCCCACAGAAAGAGAGGACGCTGTGTAGCTTCACTATGGTGAACAGACACAAAGCAGAATCATAAACTGAAAATTGAGACATTCAAAAGTTTCCAAAATGAAAAATTCATGCACAGCTGTTTCATTTTGAGTTGTCTCATTCATGAGATTTCACTTCTGTAAAAGCAAATCTAAAAAAGACAGGGCTTTCCAGATACCCTGCTTTGACACATTGTCTCAGGGTTGAGTAACAGTGTTCAAGCAAGGAAGCTCTGAACATTCCCCTGCCTCTCTGTTAAGAATTAAGGCAAACAAAACCTTTCAGCATAGTAATTCCTTAAGAATAACAATAAAATATTTTTTTTCTTTTCAATGATAGTGCTAAAAGTGTTTGCTCTCAGTTTCTGGATGGGCTTTGAACCACTGATACCAAACCAGCTCCCAGAATCTAATGAGAGGTTGTTACCTGGTACACTCCATAAAGAATGTCCTATGAGTTTCACATGGCATCTTGTCTATCTGCAGAAGGGTGGAGGCCATCACTGAACCCCACTTTAACGATGAGGGACTGAAATATAGAAGGAGTTACTTGACCTTAAGTCGTACATCAGGGACACGAACTGAAAACTTTAGGAAAACAAATCCCAAGGTTTAAATCCTGCATATTGCCATTTGCTTTAAGTTCTTTCTTCACTTTAGACAAACAACTGAGCATCCAGGGTTTCTTGCACCTTCCTCAGTCCACCAACGTCTTAGTATCTCTGAAAATCCAGCAAAGCACATATTATATGTGAAAATATAATAAACATAAACAAAGGGGTGTTACTCCAGTAAGTTGACTGCAATGCAAAAGATGGCTTAATTTACAAATTCAAGTCCTTGGGATGTGGCTGAAGAAAATTCACTCAAGTAATATGTGCATGTTTGCTTTCTTTTAATACAATTGACAGAGAAGTAGATTTTGGAATACAGGTTCAAGATTCTGTTCTCTTTCTCTTCTTTAGTATACAGTTAAGATAATGGACCTTTGTTGATGCTGGGGAAAAGTCTGTAAATTCTTTGAATTCTTAAAGAACACATGCAGATAAAAATCGTTATGTGTTAGCAGGAAAAAAACAGACAGAATGGGGCAAGATGTAGGGTTGGGCTATAGAAGTAACTGCCTAGCTTCTGCAACCCACTTTCTCCTAAATGTTCTAAAATTCCTCCAAAGAGCAGGCAGCCAAGTGTTTCAGTACGTGAGTCTTTGAGGAATATTTCACTTTTAAAAATAGCATAGGTATTGTGTTTAACCTTGAGAAGTACCCAAGAATATACTTTGGATGGGATCTGGTTACCAGAGAAACCAACATTTGATTAAGGAGCCCTACATGGGAGTGGCTTCCACCTCTAGTGGGAATCTGACCTGAGAGCAATTACAGGGTCAACAACTCGACCAGGCACATCTGTTTTGTAAACACCCTTGAATGCCTCCTTGGCCAGCGTGGTGATGGTGTTTCTTTGCTCCCTTAATGCTCTCTTGAGTCCATTAGAATAACATTGTAATTGTAAGTGTAACAATTCCTGAACTCAATGAAACATTAGTGAATTATTAAGCAAGTAGTGGTTTGTGGGTGCCCTTGGCCATCAACAGACAGAGATGGTGGGCTCTTAAGTGTGGACATCTCCAGCCTCTGCCTTAATACTTGTAATAGCTAGCTAGTGCCAACTCTTACAGTTTAACAGGAACTTTGTGCTGTCCTGTAACAGGTGGTACCCAAACACTGCTCATTTCTCATGCCAACTTTTCCTGGACATCTACCTTGCATATATATGGTAGTGATTCTCAGGGACAAACAAAACCAATGGTTTACTGCAAAATGCCTTCATAGGTACAGCACCACCCTACTTCCTACCCTCCTCCCTCTATCCCCTCAGTCTGAGATGTGAAGGATATCCATAGCATGCCCAGAGCTACCCCAAACCATGCCTCCTTACCATAGTAGACTCTACCTTCAAACTGGGAACTAAAAGGAATCCTTCCTCCCTCTTGTTGCTTTTGTCAAGTATTTATTCACAGCAAGAAAAGGGCCTAATATGTCTAAGGTGGTGGTACATCTTTTCTTTCTTCCGAATCCAGCTTACTCCTGCTGCTCACGTGTTCTACCTGCTCTGCCATAGAGTGTCTGATTGAAATGATGGGAGTGGATGCCAGCGGCAATGATAATAATGCATTCTAGCATCACATTTCAAAAGTGAACATTGTCATAATCTTAAGAATTCTGACCCGAGTGTCTAAACATTTGAGTTCAAATACCTGCTCTGAAGAATGGGAAGCTGAGAATTCAGATACTCCCTAACTCCTGAACCCTTTCAGATTCAAAGGATTTGATCTCCTCTATTTCTTCATCGGTCATTTGCTTGAGTGTTGCAGGGATGAGGAACTTTGGAATTATAACCGAAACCAAAATTTGATAGGTCAGTTTAAAAAATATCTCTGAGTTTCAGTCAATTTGGATGACTGATTATATGTGGTGTCTATTTCAGTTTTTATAAAAACACAAGTAAGAATTTATGGACGAGCCAGGCGATGGTGGCACACGCCTTTAATCCCAGCACTCGGGAGGCAGAGGCAGGCGGATCTCTGTGAGTTCGAGACCAGCCTGATCTACAGAGCTAGTTCCAGGACAGGCTCCAAAGCCACAGAGAAACCCTGTCTCGAAAAAAAAAAAGAATTTATGGACGATTTACAAATAATGTGCTGCAAGAATGATTTTTCTTTTCTTTTTTTCCCCACAGTATTTTCATTAATTTCAAATAATTAGAAACAACTTGATTGTCTACCAGGAAGAGAAATGAGAAATTGTTACTTTTCCGTATAAAAGGCACAAATATGTTACATAATTGTTTCAAGTACGTAAAAAACATGTTATATAATTACAAATATAGCATGTTAGCATTTATCAAACTTTAAAACTTATTATTAGTCTTGGTCTCATATTGACAAAGAGCATGTAGGGGCAGTGATTGAAATAATCAGTGGTTCTTTATAACTGTATTCCAAGGTGAAAACAAATATGACAAGTTGCTTATAAGTAGAGGGCCTAGTAATAGTAAAGAAAAGCAATATGTGGGATTTTGAAAAGTCCCATAGATTAGCAAAAGTCATTAGTCAGTTTTGACTTTGGGCTGCTCAGTGTAATCCCAGTGATCATAAGCCCTTCTGTATGCCCATGTTCATTATTTTTTTATTTGGCTACTGACTCTACTGAAAGATCATTGAGGATATACACCACAAAGGCTCTTTCCAGCATTTGCCAAAACCAACCTTCTGATCAGCTACTTCTGAGTATCTGTTAGGTTTCTATCTGCAGCCAAGTAACTGAGAACCAAGATACAGATTCCAGGAGTCATCCTTTATGTTTCATGTAAGAAAGATGAGAAGAGGTGCCATTCAGCAAGAGTGTGACAGCATCATATTCCATCATATATACAGACAGATCTCTCATTGCCTCCTTGTGCTCACTAGTTTCCTCACCAAGCATCAACCTAAAGTTGGATATGATGATTCGACAAGACTCCAGTCTATGAGCATAGCAGAATATCATTAGGAATAATAATATTAAGTTTTCCCACACTATTAACTAAAGAGAGATCATATGGGCTCACAGAGACTGAAGCACCAAGCACTGGACCTGTCTGGGTATTCTTCTGCATATATGTTATGACTGTTACCTTGGTGTTTTTGTGAGACTCTTAACCATAAAAACAAGTGTATCTTTGACTCTTTTGCTTACTCTTGAGACTCTTTTCATCCTATTGGATTGCCTTGTCCAGCCCCACTATGAGGGTTTTCAACTTGTCTTACTGTATCTTGTTTTTTATTATTTTTTTTCCTGTTTGACTGTCTTCACTTGAATGTCTGCACTTTTCTGGGGAAAGGGGGAGGTGTGGAGGGGAGCTCCAAGGAGTGAAGAGAGGGTAAACTGGTTGAGATGTGTTGTAGAAGGAAATAATCTATTTTCAACTTTAAAAAAAAGGATGGTAATATGATAACAGATTACAAGCACAACCATGTGTAACCAGACAAGAGTTTTTACAGAAATAAATCCAACTGGAGTCTTGATCTTGGACTTGAGCTTCCAACACTGTAATATCTTAGTGTCTGTATATGAACAGCAGTCTGTAGGATTTTCTTATGACATCCCAAACACTAATCACACACATATTAGTTCTTTCACAGATAGTGCTATCTCTGTTTTGAGGGCATTATATATTGTCCCTTGGGCTTTAATCTTGGATTCCTAAGGATGGGAATTTTGGATTATCCTTTGGTGTCTTATGAGAAAGTGGTGAGCTGGAACCTAGAACATGTAAACCTTCATCAACTAGGTTTAGGATGAAATGAAAACTAGGTCTCCCTGCAATGATAAAAGAAAACCTGTTGTGAAGTCAGGGACCACTGTTAGTGAGGCTGACCCCCTGCCTGCTATACTTGGGAATGCAATGAACATCATCATTAGATTTCAGCTCTGCTGGTGGATGTGTGTAGTGGGGTTAGAATGGCAGGTCACATGGTCCAGCCGTGTGGTCTGAAGCCAGAATGGCACCACTGCACTGTCCAATAGAGACCGACAGACCTCCAGAAACTACCCAGCTACTTGTTTCTGAGTTCTTGTGTTTATAAGTAAGTTGATATTTCTTTTCTCTTCTTCATCAGGAAAAGAATGGTCTGTTTCTTTTTAAACAAGTAACTTAGCATAGTGGGTTCTTCCTTGCATTGGAGAACTTTTTCTCTTCTATCTGCAAGACAATTGTCATATTAATGTGTCAAAGCCCAGAGTGGGTCCTGAGAAGAAGATGACTGACTGATAACAAAGCACCATCATTTTACCAGGACTTGAGTTCTCTGCAATGGACAAATCCAAACAGCTTACATTGTGACATTGTGACGAGTTCATACTGTGGTACAGAAGGAGGGAATGGGAACTCCAGTCCTCTAAACTAGTGATATTTTGTATGAGTTAAGATAATAACAAGAGTATGGCTCTCCCAAATAATTGGGGAACTGCAACAGATAAACAGAGTTGTCTTAATATATGAAATAGGTTATTTCTTTTCACAGGATGTTTGGCTTGAGATAGGACAGGTCGTTTTGCTAGATATTTCCCAACATTAAAGTTCAAGTGTCTCAACCAGTTAAGTGTTGATGCCCCATTAGAAAGCTTGGGACAAGACTAGCTTTGTGATTCAGAAACCATTCATGGTGTGTTCCTTTCAGAAAGTACAGGAATGAGAGGATGAACACTTTACTGGTCCGTTATTAAGGAAACAGGATTTTGAAAGAAACAGAGAACATTTAGTTTTTAATCAAATTAATTTTTATATTAATAGTTTTTATCCCCCTAGAAATAATGCTATACTATTTCCGCCTATTGAACAAAGTTTTCCATTCTTCTGTGTTTCTGGAGTCACTGGTCATATATCAGACCTGTGACCTCAGCTACCACCCTGAATATTTTCCCCAAGATTTATTTGAATACAGAATTAACTCTTTGGGGTATGCAAAAACTTTAGTGTACATATCAGAAAAGACAGTCACATAAGTACAATTATTTGAGAATTTCCAAAGGTAAGACTTGAGATGAACATAATTTTCTGGTGATACTCTGCCTAATATTTATTTGCAGTTGATACCAGTGAAAAATGTACCTAACAATGACACAAATGTAGAAGTCCTACCCTCAGTCTTGTGGGCAATCTGGTCGCCCTGCAATTCCTCTTAACTCCTGGATTTTTCTTACCTATGCATAGAAATCTTGTTGGTAGAAATGGTCATGGATCTCAACACAAATGTCATTTTCCTGGGTGGCCACCCCACTCCAGGCCAGCTAGTTTTGGTCTTGTTGTGCCACATTAAACATTATCTAGAGTAATTTCAGTTGTAGCTGTTATCCCAATATCTAAACCACAGGACCTCGCTAAATAAAATAAGAGGACTTCAGCAAGAATCCCCTGCTCTGTTTGGCTATTCATAATGTGAAATATAAAAGATTGTGTGGTTGCTTTACCTGTCTGTGCTGCAGCTCGACCCGCACTGACAGTTTCTACTGTGATCCTGTTACTCGCTTTCTGCACTCTGCCTCCCATCTGCAAGTGTGAGAGTCATCACACTGCCATGAGTCTGGGAAATACTCCTGTGGGGAAATTATCCAGCCCTGGCAAGCTTCAAAAGAGAGCCTTGTTTGTGGGATCTTCTGTACGGTGTCAGAATTCCCTCTGCAGGCTGGTTCTAATAAACTCATTACATTAAGATCAAAATGACTGACCAGCTGTTCTCTTCCCTAAAGTATTTGCATTTTAAAAGGTGAGAAAAAAAGATTAAAACCTAGAGGCAAAGTTTCTGTTTCCGGAAATTCAGACATGGAGAAACACCCAGCAAGCCATGAGGAACCGTGGAAGGAGTTAGGGAAGGGGTGTGGCTCACCGCTGTCTGCTTCTCACAATCTGGACCCTGGACATGCTTTCTAAAATTCTCCAATCACTTGCAAGCATCTCTGGGGGACCACCTGGCCCCCGTATTCTGCATTGGTTTTTGTGTTTGGCAGCCCGTAGGTTCATTAAAATCACTTCGCACTGTAGAGACGCATGTGTAGCAGATTCATTTGGGACCAATTCTCTCATCATGTTGGGCACAGGCTGACTCCCAGCAGGGGTCACAGCTGGTCTAGAAGAGTTAATTATCCTCAGGATGGAGCCACAAAGCCATAAGCCTGTCACTCAGGCGTCTGCTCCTGTCACTCAGGCCCTTGCTTTTGCTTGCTGCTACTTTCAGATTATCAGAGGAGCAACAAGGACCACCTAGCACCAGTAAGATGAAATGCATTTCTGCGTTAGGATAATGAGTCACTAAACCAAGAAAATGTAAGGTGAAAGACATCTATCATCATTGGCATTCAACAGATTTCAGGTGAATGTAGTGCCAGGGTTCACACTAAAATTAAACAGTTCTTTTAAAGGTAAACCAAATTCTGTTTCCAAAATATTACAATCTAGTAAGAGAAAATGGGTACTAACATAGAATAGAAAGTGGAAACTAAAAAATATCAGGTTAACTTCTGGTAACAGAATTAAACAGTATAGAACAGTTTTATTTTTAAATTTTCATTTTATCTTAAATGCTTGCTCTTGGGAGGATGAGACAAAAGACTAAAAAAAATTCAAGGGTAACCTGGGCTAAAGAGTAACCATTTGTTTCTAGGAAGAAACAGAAAAAAACAAAACAAAACAAAACAAACAAACAAAAAAAAAACAATAAAACCCATGAGGCAAAATAACACAAAGTATGTCTCAAATATAAATTTTAGCCCTGCAGAGTTCTAGAGAAGACATTTTAAAAGAGAAAATCAGATTTCTTGGTTTAGGTGAGCATGTAAAAAGAAAACACTAATCATTTAAACTGAGATCCAAGTCTTCCCTTTGATGTGAAAAAATAGTAATTTCGGGTGGAAAATGAAATCTACGAGCTAGAAATAGGCTTGTTTGGGAGGAATTAAAGAACAGAGAGAGGAAAGGGGAGGAAGGAGGGAGGGAGGGAGGGAGCAGAAACATACAGAGAGATGGAGGGAGGTATTGTGAGTCAGGAGTCTGGACTTCGAGATCTCGTTGATATATGTGCTTTAAATGTCATAAAGAAAACCATTATTTTGTATGCTTACTACAACACATACAGGAGATCACAGACGGAGTGGGGAGCAAGAAGAAGTCACCATCAAGATGACCAACTCCTTGACACCCTGATCTTAGAATATAAGACTCTAGAGGAATGAGGAATGCTAGCTAAACAAAACAAAAACATCTATTGTGTGAGTCAAAAATTGCTTCAGGAAGGAATTTTATATAAAGCTGAAGGACATGACATGTGTGGATGCTGACATATACCTGACTAATGCAGCATCAGAGGAGAGGTCTACCCTGGTTGCCAGCTTGAGGGCAGAGTCCGTGTGGTAGGGAAGGAAGGTGTGGCAGCAAGAGGATGAGCACTATGCCACAGGGCACCGGAAGGCAAGTAGAAGAAAGACCCCATTTTTCCCTTTTTATTCAGCCTATACCCAATTCTTGGGATGGTGTCCCTCAACCCTAAGGTTTATTTTTTTCCCTCCTCAATTTAACCTTTCTGGAACTACATTTGAAGGGATACCCATACTGTGCAGTAGTGGCGCACACCTTTAATACCAGCACTTGGGAGGCAGAGGCAGACGGATCTCTGTGAGTTTAAGACCAGTGTTGCCTACAAAGCGAGTTCTAGGAGAGCTATGGTTATTACACAAGGAAACCTGTCTTGAAAAACCAGAAGAAAAAATTAAAAAAAGATATCCAGAAGTCACAGAGACATGTTTCCATAGTGATTCTAACTCCGGTGAGTTTCATAATGACAACTATCGAAATATCCTTTCCTAGAATATTTTGTTTCATGGTCTGAGATATGGCTATCATGTGGAAATATTTTTGAGGCACAATTTTCTACTTCTTTCTACCTTTACCTTAGAAGATGCAATGAAAACTATTATAAAATATATTTTTTAAGGGGTTAATTATGTCTTCTCCAAAAATTATGGTCAATCTTTAACCTCCAATCCCAATGAAGTTAACTCCGCTTGAAAACCTGAAAATAAATTAATATAAAATCATTAGTTGATTCTCTAACAATAATTGTGTGTTTATAAAAAAGCATTATAGGGCTGGTATGATGGAGTGATAGATCACTCAGAAAAGTGCATCGTATACTTGCATGAGGTCTTGCATACAATTCTCAAACCTACATTAGAAAGTGAAACCAAAACAAAACAAAAAGTCAACAAGCAAACAAACAAACAGAAAACCTGGACAGGTGGTCTGAGCTTAATCCTAAAGCTGGGAAGGTAGAGATAAGTGGATCTTGAAGTTCATTTGCTAGGCTTCTTAGCCTACTTCATGAGTTCAATCAGAGACCCTTTCTCACAAAAACAAGGTGGCCTTTTTCTGAGAATTGGCATCTGAAGTTGCCTTCCAGCCTTTATGTGTGCACATGTGATGTGGGAAGTCCTTCTGTATATGTGTTGCTTTTATTGGTTAATCAATAAAGAAACTGCCTTGGCCTTTGATACCATAGAGTAGAGCTAGGCGGGGAAAATTAAACTGAATGCTGGGAGAAAGAAGGCAGAGTCGGAGAGAAGCCATGGAGCCACCAGAGGAGATAGACATGAATCGCCATATGGAACCTTCCCTGTAGGCCATGCCTCATGGTAAAATATAAAATAATGGAAATGGGTTAATTCTAGATGTAAGAGCTAGCTAGCAATACACTTAAGTGATTGGCCAAACAGTGATTTGAATAATATTGTTTTTGTGTTATTATTTCAGGAGTCTGGGCAGTCGGAAAATGAACAAATGTCCTCCTACTACACACATGCGTGTGCACAATTTGATATACATAAACATACACACATACAGAGAGAGACAGACAGACAGACACAGAGCGAGATGGAGAGATGGGGAGAAAGAGCACAGGAAGAGTCTTCAGTGATATCTAAAATTCAAGAACTGTGAAGCACAACCAGGAATACCAGAAGCTAAAAAAAAAAGCGTGACACAAGCTCTTCCTCACAGCCCCCAGAGACATGGTGGCATGCTTTGATATTGTGCTTCTGGACTCCAGTGTGAGAGAATGTGCTGCTCTCTGTAGTGACCACTCCAAAAAAACATGCACATCACCTTCCATTACAAATAATTTCCTAATATCCCAAACTGCTAAATGAACTGTATCCTCTTTATTTCAGCCATTTTTCCTCTTTTCCCTACATACACACTGGCAGATTCTTTTTTTTTCTATTAATTTCTTTTGCTGATCTTTACTCACCTTGAATAGTCTTCACATATTATTACACATTTTGTTTGTTTTGATTTGTTTCTGCTAGAAACATATATCTTCTTTTATGCTCAAACCTGCTCTTGCCTTTTCTAAGTAAGAGTACTACTCATTCATGTTGCCCCTCTGGTAGCAGAAGAATTCTAGAACCACCTTCTTTTGTTTTGTTAGGGCTTTATATCTCCCCTCTCCCTCAGGCATTTTTGCATTTTTAACAAGAAGCAAAGGATGGACTTTGAGATGCCATACCTAGCAGATAGGCAAAGTATATTTCAGTGTATTCATTTTTCGCACCCTTAACAAAAGCTGCCAAGGAGACTCACAACCAACACCCAGTTTTTACCCATTATTATTTTCTTGCTGTTGTTGTTGATCCTCATTGAGAAACAGAGCCTGAGTCCTGAGAAAACTCAAAATTCAGACACACACAAACACACACACACAAACACACACACACAAACACACACACAAACACACACACACATGCAAACACAAACACACACACAAACACACACACGCAAACACAAACACACTGTACCAGGTTTAAAACCCTCTACAGAAGAAGCTTAGTTGAATAAAGTCTAAAGCTGTTATTTTCAGGTCCATGCTTTCTCAGTGAACAAAATGACATTCATAAGCAATTAAGTTGAGTTCACGGTAATAAATCATAATTCAGAATTTGAAAAATCCCTGTTGAGGTCACTGGTTTTCTCCATGAATGCATTTTGTGATAGTTCTTGTATGGGATCCCAGCTCAGCAAGGCCATAAGAAAGCCTGGAAGGTTACCTACCCACTCACAAGACTTCCTTTTGATTGCTTTAGCTAAATCCCTGATACTTAGTAGATGATTTGGGAAGGCATATTTGTAAGGGTTTACGGAAGGATTTTCATCTTGTGAGCAGGTTGAAGACAGAGTCACTTCTGGAAATATCTAGCAGATTACTATATTATTTCAATCTATGAAATCTATGATTTTAATATTTGTATTTTCCCTTTGCTTCCTCTTTTGGGGCAAATTAAATTCCATGAAGAGACATAGCTATTAATTCAGACAATATGGATAGTATAAGTGGACAGTTTTACCCGTACTAGACTCAAACATGTTCAAACTCTTAATTTAAATGATTAAGTCAGATATATGTGCAAATTTGAATTCAAATTCAAAAGTAGAACCTCATGGAAATATTAGAGATCAAATGTGGATGCCAGCAGAAGCCTGTTTTGCTGTAAAAGGGAGGGTGTTTGCTGCTGCTATTGGTGATTTTCTCAGTGACTAATAGATAGCTAACCACATGCTGGTTTTCTCAACAGGACTTCCAGCCACCATTTGGGGCATAACCTGGAAAGATCAGAGGAAACATAGGAGTTACTTGGTGAGTGACGCCATGCTTGCTTATTGCTTCCCACTGCTTTCAGAAGCTGATCTTTTTGACATTAGATATTTTCTCATGTAGTATTCTATTTGGCTTGAATTACTGAAATCCAGTAAACATATCTCCCCAGGGACCCAGAGCTGCGGCATAATAGGCTGTTGCTAATAGCTTGAAACTGTACAGCAATCTAGTTTTAAAATACAACACAAATCTTTATCTAAGAGCAGTAACACCTCACTCTTGTGTTGGAGGAGTGTTTTCACATTTCCGCTTGCAATGCATTGAAAGGGGGGAAAGCTTCAGGAGAAATGATGCATTCTGGGCAAGGAGCCAATTTAAAAAGTCTGTTCTTTCCAGTTTGCTGTCACTTGTCGTGGTTAAACAAAACACGGAGGAGAAAAAGAGAAATTGGCTTCAGTGTAAATGTCAACATTCTGATTAAAGCAAACATGAAGCATTCAGGAATCTTGACAAAAAAAATTAAATTGAATTATGAAGGGTATGCAAATGGAGGCCGTCGTCGGCATGACTACCAGGACATGTGCTTTGTATTTTCTGTCTGTGCTGAAGAAATCTGTGCAGCGGGACAAGGTGTTCGGAAACAGGAAAAGGGTGGTGCACGGTATATTTTCCTACTACTGACATTTGGAAACTACCAAAATATTGGTTCAGAAACAAGCTAACACCTCACAACTCCAGGCAGGATTAGGAAGCCGACAGGGACCACGAGTGTGTTCACTGGTCTGCGTTCCCAGTGAAGCCTCTTCCTCCCCCAGGCCAAAAATCCCCCCAAAATATTTGTTCAGGGGTTTCAAATGTTATGGGGTAAGACATAAAGGAAATGCATATTAAATGTAGATCTGCAGGAAATGCAATGTTATTTCTTGCCTATCTTTTAAACACAGGCATGAAAAATGGAATTGTTTGAAATGCAGTTTGGAAGGATTCTCAGCAGGCATTCATGATAAGAAATTTTTAAGGTAGCATAATACATTCAATTTTAGTAATTAAAATTAATGGAGAAATGAAAAGCAGCTAGTGTGCATTATTCCTTTCTCCCACGGGGAGGATATGATTGGCATTTTGGTTGAACATGTGTGGTCCTGTAGTAAGGAACTGCAGAGGATGCATGTCTATCTGTCTGTGCCTTCATACACGAAAGAGGTTGTAGCTAAATGTAAGGAAATATTTCATTGTCTGAGGTTCTTTGTTTTTCCTGATTCTCACCATCATCAAGTTTTCTGAACCAAACTTCTACCCAGAGTCTTTACACTTCTTTTTGGATTCCTCTTTAGGATATTCTAAATCTGCTTTCAATTTTACAGTGTTCACCATGTACACCATTGCTGACTTAGAAAACAGATGGCCACCAACCTGAGAACCCAAACCAAGGCCTACTTTCAGGTCTTTCTGGGCTGGCCTCACATTAACTTTGTATTAAATTTTTTTACTGCATAAATATTTCCTGGAGATTGAATGCCGGTCATTTTGCCTTCTCCTCTCCTTGTTGCCCACACAGTTTCTACTATTGACTTACTTATTCCTCTCTCAAAACACCCTATACTTTTTCTATTTCTGAACTTTTCTTTCCTACTTAGCCTTTTCCTTGATGGAAGCATCTTACATCTCCATCTCGATGACCACATACTTTCCAGGAGTGGCTGTGAAAGTTGCTATTTTCCTAAAACCTTCCTTGTCTGCTGTACCTGAAGATAACCTCATGCTCGCCAAAATTCTGATAACATTTTCTTTGAGATCCTAGGCATGTACTCATTGTATTAGCCACACCTTCATATGCTGCGCTTACTAAAAAGAATCTTGAAAGACAGACCTTTCTTTATGCATAATGCTGAAAGCTAGCAGGTGATGAGGGTGGATAGAGACACCAATCCAGGTGACACATCACCTCTCCATATTCAGATACTCTTACCCATAGACTGAATATAAACATGCCACATCCATTTTAGAGCATTGTCATAAGTAAAGGTGGTGACGTTATAGACTATTGTAGCTTTAAGTGCTAGATGCAGTTCCCAGCAGTTCCATTCTTCTCACTGATCACAGACCCTCTGGATGACTACATGAAGACATATGGATATGTAGACAGAAGGCAAAGCATCAGAAGCATCATCTGCAAGACACTTCTTATCCTCCACTGGAGTAATAACTAGAAACCTGAAGGACAGTTGTTGGAATCTTAACAACATACAAGTTACTATTCTAGCCCTAAAGCCCAATGTTCTCTCCAAATTGTCAGGCAGGTTTTCCTTGGGATACTTTAACCAATAAGAGAATGTTGTCCAATGAGTGATGGGTACAGCACAGGCTAGGCCCAACAGGGAACATCCTCCAACCCTAAACATTGGAGTGAATGAAGTGTGGTTCAGAGTACCCTATGTGTTCACTCTCAAACTCAGGCACTGTCCATAATTTCTCCTACTGCCATCAGGTCCTATGGTATTTAGGATTTCCCATATATGAATTAGTAATTGCATTTCCTGTTAGAAATATAGATCTGAAAGCCCAGGTTAGTATGTGCTGCTAAAGATACTCACAAATGCTGTGCACAGCGTCATCTGTAGACGCATTGTTGTGAATACTAAGCTGTGTTTAGCATACACATACATTCTCTCTTATCCCCCAGGGACTATAAAAGCTCCCACAGTATGGGGTAACACTAATATTCTACCAAACGAAAAAACTAGCGATTTCCTCAAATGACTCTTCATTTTAGTGAAAATGAGACCTGCGAAGTTCTCCATAAGTCCTAATTGGCAAGAAATTATTGTCAAAAACTAATTCTTCTGATAATTTTTGATAGTTTTTGCCCTTACTCATTTGTTCACTCATTCATTTTGTCTCTGGGACACCCCCCTCTCCTCAGGACACTATTCAGTAAACAATGGGCTGAAAGAGCCTGATGTCTCCAGGATTTTACATTCTGCAAACAATTACATTATCTTATAAACAAAAACTGTAAAGCCTGAACACAAATTCCTAAGAGATTATCAGAGACATAGTTTAAATACTTGAATTAAAATCGAAGCCACACACATTCTATGCATTTTACGAGCAACCTGGGAGCTGATGGGAAACAAAGCAGGTGTTTTTGTGGCAGGTGAGGTCTCTTTCTCCTCGTGACACATTGTCCTCCCCAGGACAAGCAAGAGTGGATGCTTGCCGGCCTCCTTCCTGCACCTTCTCCTCTCAGGACTGTGGACTTAGACTCTGGAAGGATGGCTTTTACTGTTTTTGTTTTCATGCGGAGAAAAATACATGTTCCTCCCTTCAAAGTAAACACTCTGGAAGCAGTTGCGATTGTTCAGATTTCTTTAAAGACCTTGACGCCACTTCCCGTTGCTTTTCGACTGCGGGAAACATAATGAAATTGAAGTCCCTCGTGGAGCTTTTCTTCTCCTTCTTTCAGCCTTAACAGAAAGCAGTAGGGGACACCTGGGCCACCAATGTCACTGCCATTTCAGTGTCTGCTTTGGTTTATTTTTTATAAAAAGCACTGACTTAATCCTTTTTTATTTTTCTGCACACATATGTTTTGCTTAGAGAAGCCCGTGGAGGTGCTGTTTTCCTCTCTCTCTCACATCTCCCCCCTCACTTTCTTCACTTCTTTCTTTATCTGAAGCAGACCAGAGGTTGGAGATTGAATGGAGGCCCCTTCTATAAAGCTTTTGACAGGATCTTTAGTAGCTTTTTGTTTGTTTGTTTTATTTTACTTTTATCAGGGCCTCAGCACATACTACGTCAAGACCTACTGTGTAGTTACTCAGAAATTTATGCAGGGTTCTCTTTTGAACAAAGTTTGGAATCTATATTAGACATTTTTTAATGTCTCCAATCCTACAGCCATGTTCCACCCACTCAAAAAGGTCATTCTTGAACTTCTCAGATATTTGGGAACCAAAATGCTATCCTTGAAGTTCTAAGCCTTAGCCTTTGATGGCTGAGTCATCTTTCTGGTTCCTCTCTGATCTTTGGCTTTTGGCAGTTGTACCTAACTTTTCTCTGGAATCATACAGTACAAACAAAATTCTACTAACCAAGGGTTTTTGTCTACCTTGATTCTTGTCTTCTTAACAGAAAGAATTCAACACAGAGATCCAGTTTAAATACAAGTTTATTTAAGAGAGACAAGAGAAAGGTCACGCACATAGAAGAGGGAGAGAAATTTAGTGCAAGACAGCCCACTGGGTTCTGGGTTCTATGTTGCAGATGCATCTAATATTTTGGTCAATTCTTACATAGTAGGTAACACAAGACTGAGGAAAGCTGACTCTTTTGCATGGTGTACAAGATCTTAATTTAGCAACCTTCTTCCCTCAGTCCTCTTGCAATCTCACCGAACAGTAGCTAGAGGAGATGATGCGAACATTCTCAGCATTTTGTAATGAAGCTGGGACTTTCGACAATGCAGTCCTTGGTACTGGATTTGTATGACAACTGGGAGAGCGCCTTAGTTCTTGATACAGTGAAAAGACTCTCACCCTCACTTCAAGAAAGTTTTAAAACTTAAAGGTGTTATGACCAAACCGTAGACACAAAATACAGTAATAATTTCTTGGCCTCTCTTATACACAGTTCCCTGCCTACTTAGCCTCACCCCCCCTCCCCAAGAGATAGTAACCCATATAATCGTGTAAGAAAATCTGTATTTCTAATTCTTTAGTATCCTATTTAAGATGAGCAGGCATATATGCCCTGCCATGTGGGTCCAACATCTGTGTCACTTACATCAGCAGGATAACATGTCTGATTAGTTGAGGTTAGAAGTCTTACAAGAAATAACTGATTTTGTTGATTGGCAATTCCCAGAAAAACTATGTTTCCTAGCATCCAATCTGATTTGTCCAAACTCTGCTTTAAATGAGGACTCACCTTTCCTGATGTCTTAAAAATTCCCAATCCTTAATTCAAAACAGTTAATTCTCTTTTGATTTTTCCAACATTCCTAGAAGCCAACTCCAGATAAAGAACAACAGTGGGTATCAAGAACCTTCAAGCCAACCTTTATCTTGTGTGAGCTATTCTCTGATTAGGGATTTACAGAGGAAATATTAAGGTCTGTTTTCCAGTAGAGAAGGGGTTTGGTGACTGCTAGCAATAATTTGGATAGGATTCTAAATCTGTTTTCAGAAATATGGGGGAAAAAAACGAACTATGCCCATTTTTGGTGTAACACAGAGCTATTATCAGACACATGAAAAAAAAAAGAGAACTGGCTATGTCCATCCTTGGTGTAGGCACAGAGGTTTGGAAGAGATGGCATCTTTTGGCTGTCATACATTTGAAATATTCTGTGAGTCTAGCATTTACTCTAACTGTGAATTACCCAGAACTCTATAACACTCTATAGGACTCAAGGCTATGTCCCTCAATTTAAGAAATAAAAGGTTGATTTTACAATTATGTCATTATGAAGACCAGTAAAATCCAAGCCAGCTAAAAGGCTGAATATCGGCACTCACTGTGACCTCTGTGCTTCTTTTCCAGTTTTAGATGGAATTAACACTGGAACATCATGAACCTTGAATGTCTAGAAGTGCACCCAGCCTGGTCTGGGATTCAATGGAGTACAAAGTATGCTCTTTGAGCCAAAGATAAAAAGTTGACTCCTTACTCCTATGCAAAGACTGCATAGGCAGTTGTTTCTATCAGTGAAGACTGACTTCTGTTGCAACATCTACTTCCTTTAGTAACAGCACAAAATTGATGTAGCTTACTTTTAGACTTTCTGTAGTATCCATAGAATCAGAGTTGTCTGGGACAGGATTGTGGACAAGACTATGCCTAACATCAAATGCAAGGCTCTTATGGCCAAAGAACTAGGAGAAAAGGGGTAGTTGAGATAAAAGACTCAGAACATTGTACAAAAATGATGTTCTTACTTTAACTGTTGGCCAGTATTACCTTTATAAATGAAATTATAAAAATCTATATAAGACATACATACATACATACATACATATATGTGCATATAGATATATGTACACATTTCATAAGAAATGTATTCTAAAATAATAATAGGTAAATATTAGAGATGAGAAGACTTGCCATCTATAATTCCAGTAAATCTAAAAAATATGAGGATAATGCAAATTCTAATCTCTGACACATACACATACAGTTACATGATCACACAAAATATTTTACAGGAAATAATATGCAGATTGTTCTGATGAAACAAATTTACTAGAAAATGCAGAAGAGATACACTCAAGGCTCTGCTTTATATTTGCATACTCACAGCCACACGTTTGTACATGCCAACACATGGACATGCACACACAACCACCCATCAGTGCATATACACATATAAAGAAGCACAAAATAAAATACAAATTCTGAGCTGCATAATTATGAACTGTTATAGTTCATTATTTAACATCTTTGAAGAGTGATCTATTAAGTTTGACTATTTCTTTTCTTCTTCATGAGAAAACAAGTTCTGGCCAGGCAGGGGTAGTACACACCTCTAATCTTAGCATTCAGGAGGCAGAGGCAGGTGGATCTCTGTGAGTTCAATGCCACCCTAGCCTACAAAGCAAAAGAGAAACCCTGTCTTGAAAATCCAACAAAAGAAAAAAGGGGGAAAAAAAGGAAACAAGTTCTATAGTACAAACATGTTTGCCATGTGACCACAGCACATACAGAAAAATATCTCTTCTGTACTACTTGTGTTTTTGTGAATTATCTTATTCATTTGCATAGATATTTTAAATTTTAGCTGGAAATATTCTAGCAATACTTACTCTTGGAATTTTTTTGTTGTTATTGCTATTTTATGCAAAATTCATTACCTTATTTTAATATTTCTTGTGCTATTTTTAAAATGAAGAATATATTTATACTTAAATTACATGTGAGTTGTGTTTGTTTTTCCTGAGAAATATGAGTCAAAATTTTGAATTTTATCTCTATTTTATTAAAATTATACTTCTTCTTTTACATTATTCTTCCGACTTACTATTTTCTTCTGATTTCTTTTATTCCTCAATAATAGATTTTCTATTTTAAACTAATAATAAATTATTTTAACTTTCAAGGCTATAAGAGTTAAATTGTCTAAAGAAAAAATATAAACATCACCTTATTAAAAATAGTGACTTTATTTTTTTTTACTTTTATTGAAACAGAATTTTTTCTCATAAAATGTATCTTGATTATACTTGATTATTTTTCTACTCTTCCCAATTCCTCTCCAACTCACCTTTAATTAATCCTGATCCACTTTTTTTTCTTTTTCTCATGAGGAAACAAACAGGCATCTAAGGGATAATAACAAAAAACATGTAATAATATAAAATATATTATAGTAAAAAAGAAAAAAAAGCTAACAGATTGGAAATGAGCAAAACAACAAGAAGGAAAAGAGCCCAGGAGGAGTCAGAAGAATCAGAGACCCACTTGTTTGCTCACTCTGCAAATTCTAAACTGGACACCATAATATGTATGCAAGAATCTGCACAAACCTGCACAGGCCCTGTGCATGCTGCCTCAGTCTCTGTGGGTTCACATATGCTTTGGTCACATTAATTTAGAGGACCTTGTTTTCATGATATCATCAATCTCCTCTGGTTCTTACACTCTTTATGCCTCCTCTTCCACAGGGTTCTCTGAGCCCTCAATGGGAGGATTTTTTTTTGAGACATCCCATTTAGAGCTGAATATTCTGAGATCTCTCATTTCTGCATATTGCTTTGCTGTGCAACTCTATATTTGTTACCATCTGCTGGAAGAGGAAGCTTCTCTGATGATACCTCATCAAGGAGCATAGAAATATGTCATTCAGAATCATTGCATTTTTCTTTTAATTTTTAATACAGTTGTCCTTTGTTTTATCCTAGATCTCTGGGCTATCTAGTATCAAGTTCCTGGTCATCCAAGCAACACTGGGTATGAATTCCATCTTCTGGAGGTGGCCTTAAGTCAAATCCAATATTTGTTCGTTACTCCCACAAGCTTACTGCTGCTATTGCCCTAGCATATCTTGTAGACAGGACACCATTGTAGATCAAAGGGGTTGTGCCTTGCTTGGTGTTAATGTTTTTCCTTTGGTAACATAAAGAGTACCTATCTATAAGATAGACGCTAGCAAGAAGGGATGAAGGCTTTATGTAGGTGCTATCTAATTCTACATGTGCAACAAGTTATATAGGTGTTGTCTTCAGCAATGGGGCCTTGTCAATCAGTTTGTAGGGAATAACGCATAGTCTTGGCAACAGTCTGGATTGTTTGGAACTTTTAGGTGACCTCTGTGGCCAACAATTCAATTAGATGCAACCAAATCCCGATAAGAAAATCTTCATTTGGTGTCAAGAAATTTCCAATTTCAGATATGTTTTACCCTTTATTTGGTGACTTCATTTTGATGGCCTTTTTATGTGTATATATTTTAACAAAATTCTGCTGTGTTAGATTTCCATACGATCCCTCAAAGAGCCCTTAATTTTTATCTATCTCGCCACATATTCCCACCCTTGATTGTCTCTCTTTTCTCATCCACTTGGTCCTCTTGCTTCAGTCTTCCCCAACCCCATCTATCCATTATTATCTATTCTGTCTATCTGTTTCTGCCTATTCAGTTATTCTGTACCTGACCTCTGTGGTTCTAAGGAATATAGCTTGGTTGTCATTGACTTAATAGCTAATATCTACAGATAAGTGATTAATACAATATTTGTCTTTCTACGTTACCCCAGTCTCAATGACTTTTCTCTAGTCCCATCCACTTATTTGGAAATTTCATGATTTCATTCTTTAATGGATGAGTAATATTCCATTGTGTAAGTGAACCACATATTTATCCATTCAGCTGGTCAGAGACATCTAGATTGTTTCTAAGTTTTGTATATTTTGAAAACAGAATTAAGAAATGTTGTTGAAAATGCACCTCTGTGGTACGATGAAGCATCCTTTTGCATATGTGCCAGAGGTGATATATAGCTGCATCTTGAGCTAAATAGATTCCCATTTTCTTCAGGAACTGCCACACTGATTTCCATGATGGATGTTCAAGTTTTCAGTCCCACCAGCAATGGATGAGTGTTCCCCTTGTTCTGCATCCTTTCCAGCATAAGGTATCATTTGTTTTATTGATCTTGGCCATCCTGGCAGGTGTAAGATGAAATAGTTTTGATTTGCATTTCCCTGATGACTAAGGATGTGGAACATTTATTTAAGTGTATCCCAGACATTTCAGTTTCCTCTTTTGAAATATTTCTGTTTAGATCTGTACTCTGTTTTCTTTTTAATTGGGTTATTTGTTTTCTTGATATCTAGTTGGGTTTTCTTGAGCTCTTTATATAGTGTGGTTATTAACCCCCTATCAGTTGTGTAGTGGGTAAAAATCTTTTTCCATTCTATTGGCTGCCACTTATCTGAATGATTCTGTCCTTTGCTATGCAGAAACTTTTGGTTCATGAAGTCTCATTTATTAATTGTTGATTTTAGTGCCCATGCTAAAGGTGTTCTATTCAGAAAATCTTTTCCCATGCCAAGGAGTCCAAGGCTAGTCCCCATTGTGTCTTTTATCAGGGTTAGCATATCTTGTTTTGAGTTTTGTGCAGAGTGATAAGTATCGCTCTATTAAAACTTTTCTATTTGTTGCCATCTAGTTTGACAAACACCATTTGTTGAAGATAGATGCTGCCTTTTATTCCAGTGTGTATTTTTGGCTTTTTAACTAAAAAGCAGATGTCCATAGGTGACTAACTATGTGTACTAAGTGTGTGTGTGTGTGTGTGCCTAGTGTGGAATTACTTCTTCCTTCTGTCCTTCTGCTCCCATGGGTGTGGTTAACCTCTTTAGGATGGAATTTTCCTTCTAGCACCTTCCATATGACTGAATTTGTAGATATATATTGCTTAAATTTGGTTTCATAATGGAGTATCTTATTTTCTCCATCTATTGTGATTGAAAGTTTTTTTTAAGTATAGTAGTTTGCACTGGCATTTGTGGTCTCAGGCTCTGTGAAACATCTGTCCAGACCCTTCTGGGATTTACAATCTCCATTGAGAAGTCAGGTATAATTCTAATAGGTCTTCTTTTATATGTTACTTGATCCTTGTTGTTGTAGCTTTTAATACTCGTTCTTCTATAGTTTTACTGTTTTAATTATTATTTGTTGAGGAGACATTTTTTTTTCTGGTTCAGTCTATTTGGTATTTGAAAGAAAAAGAGGACATGACAAGGTGTGATGGAGGAGAAAGTTTCTTGTAGAAAAAAAAGGGAGAGTATAAGTAGAGGCAGGGACATCTAGGACAGTTCAGAGTAGAAATGACCAGGTTGAGCTTGGTCATGTAGGGAGTTAGGGAGGAGAAAAGGGAGGGAAGAGAGGGGAACCAGTTATAGCAACCAGGAGACCAAAGGTACAAAAGAGCCAGTAACCAAAATATCTTGATTATATAGGGAAGCATCTCTGAGTAAAGGGCAGGCCAGCCCCTGAACTGGAGAGGTCAGGGTAGAGGGTAGGCCAGGTTGAGACCAACTGTACCTTGTAATAGGTAGGGACTGAGAAATGAAGGGAAAACCTAGTGGCCCAGGTCTGTTTTGATATGTTCAGTAGTCGTCTTAACTCTTTGTCCTGGATTTGAAACTTAACAGTGTTCTTTATGCTTCTTATATCCTGATAGGCATGTTCTGCTTTAGGCTGCAGAAATTTTCTTTTATGATTTTGTTGAAAATATTTTCTGTGCCTGTGACCTGGGTTTCTTCTCCTTCCTCTATTCCTATTATTCTTAGATATGGTCTTTTCATAGTGTCCCAGATTTCTTAGAAGTTTTGTGCCAGGAATATTTTAGATTTAACATTTTGTTTGACTGAGGTATCCATTTCTTCTAATGTGTTGTCAATGCCTTAGATTCTTTCTCCATCTGTTGTAATTTTTTTTTGGTGATGCTTGCCTCTGAGGTTCCTGTTTGAGTGGCTAAATTTTTCATTTCCAGATTTTCCTCGGTTTGGGATTTTTTTAAGAAAATTTACTTCCACTCTCAGGTCTTTGAGTGTTTTGTTCAATTTCTTCCACTGTTTGTGTTTCTGTATAGATTTCATTAAGGGATTTATTCATTTCCATTTTAGGACCTCTATCATATTCATAAAGGCTATTTTACTATCTTTTATTTCTGCTTTAGCTATGATGTGATATTCAAGGTCTGCTGTTTTAGAGTTTCTGGGTTCTTGGGGAAATATATTTTCCTGGCTATTATTTATTTTGTTTTTATGATAGCATCTAGGCATCCAGGTTTGGGAAGATTGTGATTTGTGAGCATTTCATTCTTTGGTTTCTGCTTCCTCTCTGATTTTAGGAGAGTGTGGTATCTGTGTGTTGCCTGGTAGGAAATTTTCTGAGATCCTGATAGATGTGACTACTGGGGTACCAGGTAAAATGGTTTTCTAGGTATTTGAAACTGACACTTGAAAATGGGAATGGGTTAAGAGTGGGGGCACTGGGGAATCCACATGAGGGAGGAAAATAGGTGGTTCACTATGAATTGCTTAGTTGTCTGGGAACAGGTGCAGGGAGTTTGGAGAAGCTATCACAGGTGGTTGTCTTCAGAGTTGCAGATGAGACTTGGGGAATTAGTGTTGGAAGGATGAAGGAAAAGGTGAATATCTGAAGTTAGCCTACCTACCTCCCTGGCTAGAAGTGGCCAGACATTCCCAGGGGATGTTTGCTGAAGTATAGGCTGAGATTTAACAATGATTGAGGGGGTGTGACATTAGGAGGGGGAGCTCTGTGATAGCCCACACAATAAAGGCAGAGGGTAGAGCTAGGTCTTCTGAGTGGAGGCTGCAGTAGGTGCTCCACTGCGAAGCTTAAGACAGGGAATTGGTTCTGGGGTAACTGAAGAAGAAGCAAAGATCTGCTGTTCCTTTGCCTGCTTCCTTCACTGGAATAATGAGTAACTTTTGAAGACATATTGTGTAGTGTATTTAAATGTAAATTCTTGGAATATTTTTCAGAATTTTCGTAATGCCAATGCCTAATTTAGGAGAATAAATGCTTTCATTGTACAAAGTATATTGTCTCAGGGTGATAGGAGTTGATTTCTTTTCATTCACACACACACACACACACACACACACACACAAACACTCCTACACATACATGTGTACACACATGCATATTATTGCAACCCACATAAATGTATATACAGTGTTGTAGGTTTAGTTGGTGCTTACCTATTTCTTGTTTTCTTGCTTTAGAATAAATAGCTTTTGAGTTTCCTGTGTATTTTGTGCTCATAAACATTATTGTAGTACATTAGCAATTTCAGGATTTTTTTTCCAATTTACTGTTTTTGAAGTAGACAGTCTTATAATCTGTAAATTCCACTGACATTTTCTTTATGACACTGTATTAGTCAGTTTTTCATCACTATAACAAGAATCTGATACAGTCAAGGTATAAAGACAAAATATTTGCTTGATTGCAAAGTTTTGAGGTTTGTACTCCATGATTAGTTGGCCCTGCTGCTTCGAATTTAGGGTTAGGCAGAGAAACATGTTGTGGGAAGATGATAGAACTAAGTACGTACACATCTTAATAGAGCTTGTTAGAGTTTCTATTGCTGTGATGAGACATCATTACCATGGCAACTCTTATAAAGGAAGGCATTTAATTGGGCTGGCTCGCTTACAATTTCAGCAGTTCAATTCATTATCATCATGGTCTGGAGCATGGCAGTGAGCAGGAAGACAGGTACTGGTTACAGATTGACCAGAAGGCATCAGAAAGTGGATTCTGTTACACTTAGGGAAACTTGAGCAAAAGAGACCTCAAAGCCCAACCCCACAGTGACATACTGCTCTGACAAGACCACACCTACTTCAACAAGGCCCTACCTCCTAATAATGTCACAACCTTAGGGGACTATTTTCTTTCAAATCACCACATAGAGCTAGAGACAAGAAGAATCAGAGTGCCCAGTAATCTTCTAGGGCATGCTCTGATGTCTCATCCAACTTATACAAAACCATACTTACCTATTTCTTCACATTCAAACACTGCAACTGGATAAGGCATTCTACCATTAACAGTGCAATGTTGTAGAACAAGGAAAACCACTGAAAATAGAAAACACTGTATTAATGTCACCTGATAAGTAGCATATTTCTTCTTTATGCCCCTGTTTTTCTAATAATAATAATCATCTGGGTATAAATTCAATAGCCCATGCTATATCCGTCTTTTGATGTGATACAAAGTTTTCTTGGTTGATGTTTTTACCTCTGCATTAGAACTTTGGTAATTCTATCATATGTTTATACAAATAAACAAACTTGAGTGCATATATATGTTATATATGTTCTTATCTAGCTTTCTATCAGTTTTATGCCAGCTACATGAAATAAACAAAAAAAAATGAACCTTTCATATCCAGAATGTTTAGATTAGATGGAAAGATATTTGTTTCCTGGACGTTCGATAGTAAAATCTATAATACATTATCTTTTTCCCTACCATATTGTAATCAGTAGAAAAGTACCAGAAGCAGACATTGTAGATGCCTATTGAAAGAACAGTGCAGGAGTGCAGGCCTGAGCCAGTGACCTCAGCAGGGAGCAGGAGCAGACCCAAGCAAGCAACCTCCATGGGAGTAGGCCCAGACCTGCTACCTCTGCAAGAGTAGACCGAGTAAGTGACCTCCAAGAGAAGAGGCCCGAATAACCTCTGGGATTTCAGAGTGACCTCTGGGAGCACAGAACAACCAGAGGGTTGACTGGAACCATGGCCCCGACTCCACCATAAAGAGAAACCATTTGAGCAATGGATCTACTAGCACCTGGAGGAGTGATTACCAGAGACATATCCCCAACTACACCAATCAGAGGGAAAGATCAGTAGACAGGTAAGAACATAATACCACAAAGAGCAACTTGACACCAACAAACACCAGTGAATCTAAAACAGCAAGACGTGAACAACCCAATACAGAGGAGGCAGAAGAAAAGAACCGAAAAAAAAAAAAAAAAAACTTTAGGAGAATGTTTGAGGCCCTTAAAGAGGAAATGAAAATTCTCTCAAAGAAATGGAGGAAACAACAAGTAAAAAATTGGAAGAAATCAAACCCCCCCCAAAAAAAACAAGAAAAAGCAATCAAACAAGTGAAAGAAACGATTCAACATTTGAAAACCAAAATAGAAACTAGAAACAATAAAGAAAACACAAACTTAGGGACTTCTGGAAATGGAAAATATGGGAAAATGATTAGGAATTACAAGTGTAAGCATAAACAACAGAATACAGGAGATGAAAGAGAAAATCTCAAGCATTGACGATAAGATAGAGGAAATAGACTTATTAGTCAAAGAAATGTTAAATCTAACAGTAGTTTACCACAATCCTTCCAGGAAATATGAGACACCGTGAAAAGACCAAACCTAAAAATAATAGGAACAGAAGGAGAAGAACCTGAACTCAAAAGCACAGAAAATATATTCAATAAAATCATAGAAGAAAACCTCCTAACCTAGAAAGGTATGCATATGAAGATACAAAAAGCAGCTTACAGAACACCAAATAGGCTGGATGAAAAAAAAAAAAAAAAAGAAAAGAAAAAAGTCCTCTCACCACATAATAATCAAAACACTAAACATACAGAATAAAGAAAAAATATTAAGAGCTGTAAAGAAAAAGGCCAAGTAACATCTAAAGGCAGACCTATCAAAATTATACCTGACTTCTCAGTGAAAACAATGGAAGCCAGAAGGTCCTGGTCAAATGTTTTACATACATTAAGAGACCACAGATGGCAGCCCCACAGTACTATAGCCAGCAAAGCTTTCAATCACCACAAATGGACAAAATAAGATATTCCATAACATAACCATATTTAACCAAAACCTAGCCACAAACCCAGCCCTATACAAAGTACTAGAAGGAAAATTCTCACCCAAAAAAGTTAGATATATCCACAAAAACACAGACAATGGATTATCTCACAGCAGCAAATTCCAAAGAAGGGAAAAACACACACAATAACATCACTAACAATGTAAACTAAAGTAACAGAAACTATGAATAACTGGCCATTAATATCCCTTAATATAAAAGGATTCAACTCACCTATAAAAAGGCAGAGGCAATCAGATTGTATAGGGAAAAAGGATCCATTATTGTGCTGCATACAAGAAACATACCTAAACCTCAAAGACAGACATCACCTCAGAATAAAGGGTCAGAAAAAATAATTTTCAATCAAATGGACCTAATAAACAAGCTTGTGTAGTTACCTAATATCGGACAAAATAGACTTCAAACTAAAATCAATCAAAAGAGACAAAGAAGGACATTTCATATTAGTCACAAGGGCCCTCATATGTAAAGAATTTTGTCACTTTGAAAATCAGTATGGTGATTTCTCAGGAAATTAGTAAACAACCTACCTCAAGACCCGGCAATACCACTTTGGGGTGTATACTGAAAAAAAATGGTTAATCATACCACAAGAACATGTGTTCAACTTTGTCCATAGCAGCATTATTCTTTCATAGACAGAACCTAGAAACATGCCCCTCGGCTGAAGACTGGATAAAGAAGATGTGATACATTTACACAATGGAGTAGTGTATAGCAGAAAAAAAATAAGGACATCTTGAAATTTGCAGGCAAATGGATGGATCTAGAAAGCATCATATTGAGTGATGTAACCCAGACCCAGAAAGACAAATATAATATGGACTCACTCATAAGTGGCTTTTAGACATAAAGCAAAGAAAAGCCAGCCTGCAATTCATAATTTCAGAGAACCTAGACAACAAAGAATACCCTAAGAGATTCATAAATAAATCTAATCTACGTGAGAAGTAGATTGGGAGCATGGGGATCATGGAAGAGGGTAATGGGGGAAGGGGAGAGAGGGAGGGGAGCGGAGAAAAATATATAGCTCAATAAAAACAATTAAAAAAAAACTACCTGGGTGGGTAGGAGGAAGGGAGAGGAAGGAAAGGAGGGGAAACTGTGGTTTGTATGTAAAAGGAATAACAAATTTAAAAAATAAAATAGAAATCAAATAAATGGAAAGGATGATTTAATGCACTAAAAAAAGAACACAGAGAGACACCAAAAAGAAAAAAAAAGGAAGGAAGGAAGGAAGGAAGGAAGGAAGGAAGGAAGGAAGGAAGGAAGGACAAAATGCAAGGCAGTTCAAATAAGAATCATCTGCATTCATTTTATTGGCATTCAAAATAGTGAATGGTCTTAGTCCCCTTTTCTAAGAAGATCTCAGAGATTTGCAGTGGTGTGTTTTATCGTGTTTTGTTTTCTGACTGAACGAGAATGTGTGTTGAATTTTAGAATGCCCCCAGTGGAGAAGCACTGAGAACCTGCAGCCAGATATCTAGTAAGGTTTGGCATGCGGATATATAAGCAGGGAACCAGAAGATATTCCTGCAGAAGACAAGAAAATTCATTCAAGATACAATGTTGGGGGGGGGGGGGGAGGCTACTGTTCGATTCCCGGGAACCCAACAGCATCCAGCTCCTCTCATGCACCTCACCATTTCAGTCCACAGGTGTGTCCATGACACCTAATGTCAGGAGTTCTCGATACCCTGGAAGCTTTTACCAGCTTTTGAGCTGTGTGAACTTCACAATTTCTAGTACGCTACATCATATCTGAACCCCTGAGCTGGACCTGATTTATCCAGGACTTTAGGCAAAGAAATAATGTTTAGCTTAGTCTACCTGGTTTATTTCATTCCTCAATGACGAATTTCTAACTCTGTGAGTCAAAAGCAGCAATAATAATTTATTCAAGTCGAGTCACAGGAAGGCATATTGCTATCTTATGGGTCTATTTACAAAGGGAATTACAGAAGATATCTGCTTACCAGGAAAAAAATCACCAGAGTTGAGACAGTGAAAGTGCCGTTAAGTCATTTTTCCCTCCCCTAGAACCTGGCAGCGAATTGTTCCCCGAGGTGTACTTTCTTGCTTCTCTTGCAGCCAGGTTTTAAACATCTTAAGCTAAAGCACTGCCCTGCCCTCCCCCAAGCAGTGACTATACTACCTCATAAATCTCTGTGGTCTGGGTCCCTTGTGATGCTTATTTCTCTGTCCCTGGGAGGCCATGTGGTTCTGCCATGTGTTAAAGAAAGAAAGCAGGCACTAGACCTGTGCATGTGTAACACGCTGCACCCGTTAGCATCCTTTATTTCATTTCTTTAATTTGGAAACATTAAATCTTAAGGATGCCTCACTACTATCAGTGTGCACACTCTTATTGCTCGCAGGAGAGACAGGGAACTCTGTTCTGTGATTCTTACCTTCTACCTGGATAGGACCAGTGTTTTTATAGAGCACTGAAGCCATGGCTCAAAAGGTAGGCATGATTCATTCCTTGCCCAAATCATTCTCCCACCTCAGTGTACCCTAATACTGAGAATATATTAGACACCAGTTTCTAAAAACATAGTAATTAAGAAAAAAATCTAGGAGATATTAAACATAAAATTTTTGTTACATCCTAAAATCTATATCTGGGTTAATTTATTAACATATCCATTCCATTGCTTAGAAAACCTTTAATGAAATAAAATGCAAAACATAACAAAAACTCTAATTCATCTGTTATGAATTTAATTATCCCCCATCCAAGTTCATTTGTTAAAGCTGTAATGTATAAAGTGACAATATTTGGATATTGTTCATTTAAATGGATAGTTAAGATTAAATAAGATCACAAGGACAAGTTGCTAATCTAAATAAATAGATTCCTTAAAAGAGCAGGAAAATGTCAGGAATGTTCCAATAGGCCTTGTAAAGACACATGCAATTAAGTGTTCATGGACACATCATAAGAAAAGGGACTCACTCTCCTCAGTTGCCCAAGGTACCAGCTGGGGACATCTCCCTGGACACCTGCAAGCCCCTCTAGAGTCAAGTCTCTTGCCAACCCTAAGATGGCTCCCTTAGTTAGGATATATACTTCGCTGCTCCCGTATCCATCCTTCCTATATCCTAACCATCCCAATCCCTCAAGCTCCTCCCATCCTCCCCTTCTCACGTTTCTCATCCCCTTTCCCCTTAGCCCCAAGCCACCTCACTGGCTAGTTTCCGGTTTTTGCCTGGCAATCTTGTCTACTTCACCTATCCAGGTGGATGACTATACGATTTTCTTTGGGTTCACTTTCTTATTTAGCTTCTCTAGGATCACAAATTATATGCTCAATGTCCTTTATTTATGGCTAGAAACCAATTATGAGTGAGTACATCCCAAGTTCCTCTCTTTGGGTCTGGGATACCGCACTCAGGATAGTATTTTCTATTTCCATCCATTTGCATGCAAAATTCGAGAAGTCATTGTTTTTTACCGCTGAGTAGTACTCTAATATGTATATATTCCACACTTTCTTCATCCATTCCTCCATTGAAGGGCATCTAGGTTGTTTCCAGGTTCTGGAACCTGAAATGATCCTATCCTATACTGATGAATATCTTACATATCACCTTAGAACCTTCATCTGGTGATGGATCGAGATAGAGACAGAGACTCAATTTGGAGCAACGGTCTGAGCTCTTAAGGTCCAAATGAGGAGCAGAAGGAGGGAGAACATGAGCAAGGAAGTCAGGACCACGAGGGGTGCACCCACCCACTGTGACATTGGAACTGATTTATTGGGAGCCCACCAAGGCCAGCTGGACTGGGACTGAATAAGCATGGGTTGAAACTGGACTCTCTGAACATGGCGGACAATTAAGGCTGATGAGAAGCCAAGGACAATGGCACTAGGTTTCGATCCTAATACATGAACTGGCTTTGTGGGAGCTTAGCCTGTTTGGACGATCACCTTCCTGGACCTAGATAGAAGTGGGATGACCTTGGTCTTCCCGAGGGCAGGGAATTTGTACTGCTCTTCAGTATCGAGAGGGAGGGTGAATGGTGTGGTGGGAGGAGAAGAGGAGTGGGGATAGGGAAAGGAGAGTGGGGGGAGGGGCAATATTTGGGAGGAGGGGGAGGGAAATGGGAAACGGGGACAGGTGGAAATTTTAATTAAAAAAGAATAAAAATAAGTTTAAAAAAAAGAAAAAAGAAAAGGGACTCATAACAAACACCAGCTAGCACCTTAATTTGGGACTTCTTTGTTGATGGAGATTCCTGTCCTTCTCAGTCCTGCAGCTGTTCAGTCTCAAAGAAACACACAGAGGTATACATTAATTATAAACTGGTTGGCCTATTAGCTCAGGCTTCTTATTGACTCTTACATTTTACAGTAACACATAATTCCTGTCTTTGGTAAACATGTGGCTTGGTACCCTTTATTAGTGAGTCATTCCCTTTTCTTGCTTCCTCTTGGTCTGGGTGACGACTGTGGACTGAGCCTTTTCTCTTCCCAGAATTCTTCTGTTCTGGTTGCCATGCCTATACTTCCCACCTGGCTACTGGCCAATCAGCATTTTATTAAACCAGTGCAATTTATAAATCTTTACAGGGTACAAGACCATTGTCTCACAGAACTCCCCTCTTATTTTGTTTCAATACAAGAGCTGTGGATCTAATCTCCTTTGTTTAGCTTTTTTCCTGACCATTATCTATGAAAACTTGGAACCAACACTCTAAAAAAAGACAAACACCCAGAATTCATTGGGGGGTTGCAGGCATTGTTTTCTAGACTACTTTGTACTGATGGGGGGCGCTGATAATCCTATGGGGACCTAAAGAAAATTTATAATTATGGTTAAGTTCTGACTGGGATATTCTGTGAGGCTTGATCATCTCAGCCAGCAGTTTTGAAGATGTTCTGAATATAGAACTCAGAAGAAACTCCAACAGAGGTCCTCTTAGATGTTGAATCATTTGGTCCATCTGCTACTATTGGAGATTTTTCATGGGGTCTTCCTTGATCAAACCTGATTATTCTTAACCCAGATTGAGTTCACAGCCTCTCACTTCCTATGGAAATAAAAACAAAACCTCTTCTCCAAAGTAATATATCTTTTGACTTCAATTTTGAAATCAAGGCATTTTCAAAATATATATGTTGAATTAATCCAGCATCTGATGCTCCTTCCTTAGCAGTCAAACAATTCAAAGACAACACAGTAGCATACAGTATCCAGATTCTCTGTGTATTTTCTATCTTTATGTGACTTTATTTTAAACTCCATTTTTTTATTTTTAATTTTTGGTTTTTTTGAGACAGGGTTTCTCTGTTTATCTTTGTGTGATCTAGAATTTGATTTGTAGACTAGGCTGTTCTTGAGCTCACAGAGATCTGCCTGACTCTGCCTCCCAAGTGCTGGGATTAAAGTTGTGTCCTACCACATCCAACTTCTCTTTCTCTTTCTTTCTTTTTTGTTTTTTTGGTGGGGGAGAGAAAAAAAAGACTAAAGAAATAATAAATATAATATAAAAGAGTACAAACAGTCATAGATTAGAGGAGTAAAGATAATAAAAATACTTATTAAACTTGTAGAAAAAGTAATAGAGTAAAAAAAATAAGTCACATAAAGATGGAAATACACAAAGAATCTGGATACTGTATATTATTATGTTGTATTTTAATTGTTTGACTGCTAAGGAAGGAACAACAGCTGCTAAAAGACATTTGATTATAAATGCTTCTGGATTAGCCTTACATATATATTTTAAATATGCCTTGACTTCAAAATTTATTCAAAAGTTAAGTTACTTTGGAGTAGAGGTTTTCCTTTTGTTTCCATAGGAAATGAGAGGTTGTGGATTCATTCTGGGTTAAGAAAAATCAGGTTAGATCAAGGAATACCCCCTGAAAAATCTCAAATAGAAGCAGATAGCCGAGATGATCCAACATTTCAGAGTATTTATTGTCTCAAGAAATTCAAAGGAATCAAAATTCCAGTTGTCAAACCCCACAGATTATGGTATTTTTTGTGTTTTTACAAGTAGCATGCATTATATGGTAATAATTTGACTTATTATTGCCATAACCTTTAAAGGCAACATTTCTTTCAGCAAGTACCCCTTCCAGTTACCTTCTCCAGAAAGCAACAGCAAAAATCAACAATGTGTTGCTTTACTTAGGAAATCCTCCATTCCTTCTGAAAACAGCATTTATTATTTGTATTGAAGATTTTTTATTTATTCATTTGGTTGCTCAATGAATTAAACTATTACTTAAATCTCAGAGAGACATTCTTTAATTACTTGTCCCTTCAAATTTAAAGATTTCATAATTCATGACTATCATCTTATTTTGTTATTGTCAAGGAATGATCTTTTCATTATCTTCAAACAAAAGGACTAGGATGAGAGAAGTTTCTACCAGATGAAGATGGTGGTACACTTACATTGTCAGAGATTATATGCTCATGTTCTTGTGTAACAGCTGTAGCTTTATGTAACATTTGTGTCGCTTATCCACAACTGTTTAAATCTTCAGTGCTACCCTATGGAATCCAAAGAATCAACTAAAATAATCATTAGTTGGTAGCTATAAATTGTCAGACCACTGGTCTACATGTCTCCTTTTTATTTTATATCATCCTTTGCTCCAGTTTTCAGTATTTGTCATGTATCTTTATTAGAATATGTCACACTACAATTTTAAGAAAGACCTCCTACCTTGCCTTTGTCCATATAATAAAGAGAACTCATACTTTAAAATTCAGTACAAGTGTCTTGTTTCTGTGAAACTTGAATTCTAATGCAAATCAATTAGTCTTTCTTTCTATTCTTTTTCTACAATATTCCAAATATCATTAACTTCAAGTTTACAGTGCTGTATGATATGATAATTTCATGCAAATGCTACCCCCAAAACATGCAAATGAGTAACAATATCAATATAACTGATTAGGATATCATTGTGTATTAATTTGGGAGAAAGAAGGATGAGCTTTTCTCAACTCCTGGTTAGCTTCACTGCCTCTGATCTCTTCTCTTCTTCCTCTTCCTCAGTTATAAAGCTTTCCTTCTAAAATCGTCTAAACTGACTATGAGTTATTAGAGTGACAAGGTGATGGAGCTTGGAGTAAACTGTGTGAGTCAAATGCCATTCATCCTCTACTATATACTTTTATATTATTCTGTTTTGTTTCATTTAATTTTATTTATGTATCTCCCTTTGTATAAACAGACACATACACACACACATAAACTCACACACAAAATCAGATTCTTTAAAGCTGAAGTTATAGGCCTGACTTTAGTACTGCAGGTACTAAACCTAGGTCATCTGAAAGAACACAAATAGTCTTAACCAATGAACCATCTTTCCAAGCACCATGCCATTTAATCTGATGACAAATGTTACATAAGTTCAGACATTTCCCTCACAACAGTAGGAACTTTCGTCTTCCCATTTTGTATATCTTACCATATGATAATTGAAGAGAATATTATATAGTTCTCACAAGCAATACACTTGCCAATGTGCTATAATTTCATTTGAAAGTGATCATTCTCAGACATCTTTTCCAACTATTTCACCTTCATTGTATGATGTTTTTGTTTCTTATGACAGGGACTAATTGCCTTGGAAAATTCTAAGATATACTCAATGTTTCTGACATTGTTGACCCCAAGATATTGTTTAGACTTATACAAGTCTTCTGAAATGAAATTTGGATATATCTTTTTAGAACAAAAAAAAATGTAGAATGTATATATTAAATAAAATGAAATGACAGGAAAAGAGCTCAAGTCAAAGAGTGCTATAAATTAATAGAACCATCCTGTTATAAGCAAATAAATCCAAGATTCATAATAATCAAAGACCTTCCATGTCCTGCTTTTTCTCTTATAAATTTCAATTCCACTCTCTTTTGATTGCCTCAACTGAAGAATTTCTCCATCACACAAGCTTCTGAACATGAAGCATGACTGCTCCTTTACTCTTTCAGGCATATCCTCACCTGCAAAATAAAATACAATTCCCCCAATAATTCACTGCCTTCACATCCTGACCTGAAACCAGTTTTTAGGACTGGTGCTCTAAAGCTTAACCCTGTATACCCTACTTCACTCTAACAGAGCTCCTTAAATTCCCCACCCCTGTAGTTTGTCTCCCAGCTTCATGTTGTCATGTAGTGAAGCTGTTTCTCATGCTGAAAAGCTCTCTTATGCTTAGACCATGGCATTCCCACTTAGGCTACACCAAATGCCATCTCTGTGAGTTCTTTGTGTAGTTTATCTTAGTGCAGTGAACAGACTATGCTCACAACAGTCAGAAGACCTGTTCTTAGTTTTCTAAGCAGTGTGACTTCAGGCATTTACCTACATTTTCTACCCACCTCACCTCATTTACTACCCCTTCTCCTAAGTGCTTTCTTCATTGCCCTACATTGCCTTATTTTTTGAAGATTAAAAACTTTATTATATACCATGCACCTGACCAATATTGACTATTAAACCTGAGATTATTTAGATAACTGTCAAATATCTTAAATAAAACCTAAAAATATTAAAAAGAAATAAATTGAGAATTTTTCATTTAAATGTATTTCCTTTCTAGTACATTATGGAAAGATAAGCTTTCAGATACTTTAGAGAAAAATTATTAAGAGTTAATCTTAAAGTAGACATTTCAGGAAGTAAAAACAACAATATTTCCCATATGTAAGGACAAAATCAAATATCTTAAATTATCTGAAAAATATATTTTGACTATCTAAAAATAACATTTAACAGTACAGAAATCAGCAACTGTTTTAATTAAAACACAATTATACCATTTTCTACCTTTCCTTTTTTCCCTCCAGCTCCTTCCATGATAATTCTTATTTCCCCTCAAAGTCATAATCTCTTTTCCTCTGATTATTGTTACACACACACACACACACACACACTCACACACACTGCTGAGTTTCTTTAGTGTTCTTGTATGTGTATGTCATTGGGTTTGACAATTTCTTATTGGGCTAGTCTACTATTTGTACCATACATAGCTGAGGAACATAGCTTACATTAAATAATTGAGAGAAAGGTTGCAGGGAGAACTCTGGACAGTTTCTTCATTCTAGGATGGACAGCTCTGGGCTGTCTATGCTACAAATCAAGTGGGTTGACAATGACCTGCAACATTTCAGTATGTTCCTGCATTCTGTGAAGTCCCAAGGTCTGACTGTACTTGAGGTTCACGCACATTTTAACTTCTGGAAAACAGAAATTTGAACTGAGAAAAATTTAAAAGTCTGTGTCTGTGTGAAATGTAAAGTTGGTTCTCTTCAAAGCTGCAAAGTGACTTGGTATCTCTGGAGGATTCTGCGCATTGTGTGTGTAGAGATGCCTTTTCAACCTCTCAGTATGGTCTGGCTAACCTAAAAACACACTATAGAACATTCCAAACTGTTACCTCATCATGTATGCAAGCAAACCTTTGAGAAATTTTCTCAGAAGACATGTGAGCAGCTCCTCAGAAGCCTCATGCCCAAAGGGGAGCCTCACTGCTCTGCAGGTGCCTTACCAACTTGTGCTTTTCTGTTTTCACGTGTCAAAGATGTGGGACAGAATCCTGTACTTGAAAATGCTATAAATGAGTTGCTATGAAATAAATTCTTACCTGGGTGGAGGCAGATAAAACCAAAAGGAGATATTGAAACTCAGAAATTCTTGAGGGGTACACTCATTTATTGCTGGAGGGAATGCAACTTGTGCAACCACTTTGGAAAGCAGTGTGGTGGTTTCTCAGGAAATTTGGGATCAAACTACCCCTGGACCCAGCAATACCACTCTTGGGAATATACCCAAGAGATGCCCTATCATACAACAAAAGTATATGCTCAACTATGTTCATAGCAGCATTGTTTGTAATAGCCAGAACCTGGAAACAACCTAGATGCCCTTCAATGGAAGAATGGATGAAGAGAGTATGGAATATATACATATTAGAGTACTACTCAGCAGTAAAAAACAATGACTTCTTGAATTTTGCATGCAAATGGACAGAAATAGAAAACACTATCCTGAGTGAGGTAAGCCAGACCCAAAAAGAGAAACATGGGATGTACTCACTCATATTTGGTTTCTAGCCATAAATAAAGGACACTGAGCCTATAATTTGTGATCCTAGAGAAGCTAAATAAGAAGGTGAACCCAAATAAAAACATATAGGCATCCTCTTGAGAAACTCTTAAGTGGGTAATAACCCCTTTCACATTTATGGTCGTTCCTTGTCTGTCCTAACAGAATAAGTCTTGTAACCGGTAAGTAAAATTAATTAATTAAGACCCCAGAACCTGGAACTATCATGAGGGAAGCAGTACACTCTGAAGCTCCTCAGGAAAATTTTAGAACAGAAATTCTCCTGTCTTTGTTTAAGCAACATTCCACAAATACAGATCAAGCACTTTCTGCTAAGAAATTATAGATAGGACATGGGAAATTCTTCCTGTCAGTCATCCTGTACCCTCAGAGAACACTTTACCAAGTTGTCAACCTGTAAATGTGTGCAATTGCATACTGAAAAAAATTACAGAAGGTTTCTGAATGCTTAGTACTTTCCCTGCTAGAGGGGGCTTCAAACTGAAAAGGAACTTACATTCTTACTGCAAGTCCATTCGCGTTAAAGAGCACACACACTTCTTATGAGTTCTTAAACTATGCCTAATACTAGAAGTAATGAGATGGGGTGAAAAAGTTTAACATCAGAGAAAACAGAGAAAGAAAAATAGAGTATGAAGTTGAAGAAACTCGAGATAAACTGGACACCAACAAGAAAGATAAAAAAACCCACCACCTGTCACACATATCCAGCTAGTCTCACTGAAGTTTCAGTAGCCGGCATTTCATCTGTCATATGAAAACATTTTCAATACCGTCTACCAACACAGCACTAAATTCTGGACTACCATTAATGTCAACCCATTTATAATTTTGGCTTGCAGCACTACAAAAAGGCAGATGACAGCCTACTATTTCACACCTGCTGTTGAAATGAATAAAAATGACTGAAATCTTTAAAACCAAAGGAAAGTGGAAGGAAAAAATAAAGCGAAGAGCAGTAGACAGTAAAGCCAATGTAACTCCCTGCCTGCTTTGAGTTCTGAGGCTCAGGTTTCAATAGATCTGGAAATAACCATGGAAAATCCCACAAGTAGAAGCTAACCTACATGGGAAGACTTTGTTCTATTTTTGATTGTTGTGATTTATGCAACTCTTTGGAATTTTGTAGCTTCTTCCTGTCAACATGTCTGTCCTGAGCCCAAATGAATAGGATAAACACCTTTCTCAGTATTCCTCTTAAACATTGCCTTATAAAAATATTATGCATATTTATTTATCTGTGCTTATTTATGTGTTTATTTTGTGGTTATTTGTATTGTTATATCCAAAAAGTGTAAGCAGCACGGTGAGAGTGAAGAAGTGCTAGACTCTGATGGAATTACCAATTTTGCTGTTTTATTTAATTCTTCTAACCTCAAGTGCAATGAGAAATAGCTCTGATAATTAGTTGCTGTGGTTATGAATTTTTCAGTTTGTTTGTCCTGCCAAGTGTAGTGATAATGATGTCTGAGTCATGCATCTTTAAACGAGAGAAAGAAAAACTCTTCATTTACTACAATACCAGGATACTGTTTGCCTTCCTCATTTTCTTGTGGAGCACATCGTACTTTTATTATAACATCAGTATAAGATTTGCCTTTTCCTCGTCTTGTGATTTCCACTGATTACACTGAGTACATGGAATGTGAAAATGCTGGAATGTAAGCAAATAATAGTTTCTGTTTTGATATTATCAAATAATTTCAGAAAAATCTCAAATTATTCATCAATAATAACTTATTGGTTTTTTCTATTTCAATTATTTCATATTCTCTTCACAAAACATAAATCCAGATCATATAGAATAATGCTGAATAGAAATTTATACCCAACTTAAGTTCAAAAAACAAAATTAAAAACACACCCCTATATATAATCCATTCTAAAGAAAGTCTTGAGTCACACATGCTCTTTTCAAGTCCAATTCTGCCATTCTTCTTCAGCTTAGCTAGAGACTAGATGGGAGACTCAGTCAGCGTGTGCTTGTGAACTAGTAATTGTGGAAGAAAGTGTTGTGACCTTTTCCTTCTCACCACAGCGGAAAGACAGAATGTAGTGTGAGATCTTTAGTCGAGGTCAGTGGGCATTACAGCAAACTACATCACCTTCTTGAGTTACATTCCTATTCTATTGGGAGTTGTTTTAGCTGTTCTGGTCGAATTCTTGCTCTAACAGGAGTAAAAGAATCGAAGAGAAAGGCGACACAAAGACTACTATCATTAAAGCAACAAAGAGTGTAAAAAGGTTTTTCCATAGGGTAGCAATGCACCAAAATAAATAGGCTTGAAACCACATGCCTGTATCCCATACCAAACATATCTACGCTTTCAACGAAGCCCTTAACAGGAGACCATGAGCCAAATGACCAAGTATTTGAATTGAGATAATAGAGAAAGGAGCTATTCCACAAGAGTATAATCTCATCTCTCAGTAGACAACATGTTTCACTCTGAGTCATCGCTGAGATGTCAGTGATACAGTGGCTCTCTACACATTCTCAACTAAGAAAGAAATACTTCAACTTGACTAGAAATTTCCAAAGTATCAGCTCCTAATACGAATGAGATGAGGCCAAAGACAGTCATGTCCTTAATGAAGTGTACTGTATTCCTGTTGCCATAGATGATTCACTGAGAACCTCCTCAATGGCTGTAGGAGATAGGAAATTTGACATAACGAGAACTGAAGGTAATGATTAGAAAGAAAATGGCTAAAAGTATTTCAAATTTGATAGTCTATTCAAGTTGAACTCTAATTAAATTGTCTATAGTTATAGTGTCTCAAAACATGAGATCACATAATGGTAAAATATATTTCTAAAAATTATCAATCAATTAAAATGTGTCCCTAGGACCATGCTAAGAAAGAAATTTATGCAAAGCAGTCATTCATCTTTATTGTTTTTGCATCTGACCCCCAGCAAAATTTTCTTCTGAATCTTGCCAGTTTCAACAATATTTTTTTCCATGTCAATGAAGGTACAATGGATGTTTGTAACTGCAAATGGCCAATACACTACATCAAACTATGTACTGTCAAATTTCTCTAATTAAAAAGAATTGTCTTTGAAACACTCATCCTTGGCATAGCTAGGAAAGCTTTTCAACAAAACATGATTTGTAGGATACAGGGAGGGGGAGAGCAAGTTGGTTATCATCCATCTTTACTCAGGAAGCATCTAGAGGCAGTTTGGACCATTTGTCCAGTGGATAAGCAGTCAGATGCCCTGACTTCCTTGAATTATCTACCTAAGTTGAGAAGCTTCTTCCTAAAAAATACATAGATTGCCTTCTAAGCTCTTGTCACACGGAATGTTGATATGTGGAAGCATGAGATTACAGAGAATGACAGAAAGGACCTTCAATTTTATTTCGTGTAAACTTTGTAATTTATTGGTGAATAAATTCAGTCACAGATAAGTTGAATGACTTGTCCAAGGTCTAGTAGATCATAACTCAGGCCTCCATTTTGCAGTCCAGTCATTTTCTACAAAGATTTCATTTCCTCAAAAGCATTTGTTAACACACTGCAGACACATTCTCAAATCTGAGTCCAAGGGACTTAGATAAAAAAGGGGCAAAGAAAAACTCTTGATTAGAGTAAGAATAGCTGCTAAGTCAATTATCATTCTTTCTGGAAAAATGCAAAGGGAAAACATACAAAATCATTTAATTTATAGGCTTATATTGACAAATATCATTCTAATCACCTATATTTGTTTTACTGAAACAACAAGAAGTCCTCATGACTCATGTGCCACAGAAGTGTTGGTCTACAGATATGAAACAATCCCAACATCAGACAGAAAAGTAATTTAATTCTGCATAGTATTTTTTGTTCTAGAAAGAACACTCCACCTTGGAACTACTGAATCTTCCCCTTGGACTCAACAATGCCCTAAATGATTTGACACTGTCTAACATATGCTAAAAGGAAGAGATGTGTAGATATTTGAAAATAACTAGATTATGAAGAAGTCAGTTGGATGCTGTTTTCAGAAGCGATTTGATTGTCAAAGTAAAAGAAAAAAATTGTTGCCAAAATAACAATTAGCAGATTGTATTGTGTATGAAAATTTGAGGAGACCCTTACATGTATATTAAACAGAGAGATGAAACTACAATCAGCAGATATAGAAAGGCAACCATGGTGTTGGGTAAGAGTGGGTTTATGAAATATTGACAAACATGAAATGATTGTCATCAGTCACTGTCAGAAGAGAACCACTCTCCTCCTCTCTTTTACAAATGATCCAATTAAAGGAAACATGTTGGCTATAAAAGTCAAAGTCAACAATGTACTGTACACTGACAACCCATCCAACACATAAAATCAATAGTGCATTCTGCCTCCATACAGCACAAAGAGACAGTGCGACTTCCCCACCTCTTTAGTCAAATATGACACTGTATCAATCGATCAAAACTCAGTACTTATTGAGCAAGATTTCTGAAGAATGTAAACTGAACTACATCCTTACATCCCTTCCCCATTTTATTTCAATATATTTTAACTTAAAGGCATAATACTTGGAATGTTCTGTTGTCACAGAGAACTGTTCCTGTGTAATCATTACACAGTTTGACATTGACTCTATTTACAAGATTATAAAACTCTGTAGTGCTAGAAGCAGAAATGTCTACTCACAGATTTTAATTTTAGTTTCTCTATGCCATGGCTTCCTGAAAGTTCTCCATTCAGTGTGACAAGCAAGACATATATATGGTTATGATTAGTTATCAAATTTGCACTACAACTAAAAATAATGTGAAGGGGAAGTGAGTAAGTACTAGAGATAGAACAAATTACAAGTCTGACAGAAGGAAAAACCTATTCACGCTTCATATCTGATGCAGTATAGAAAAGACAGCAGAGTTGGTTCAGTTTTGGTGCGAACCTATGTGTCCAGTAAATGTGAATCAAGCATTTTCCTTCTCTGCATCTCAAGTTCCTTCAAAAATTAGGAAAACAGTGGAGCTCATGAGGCCCTACTGCTAATCCAGAGTATTTTGGTGAGGGCTGCGAAGAGTCAGCTTTCTTCAGTGGTGTGGCCTTTGGCCTCCTGTGGATGGCACTATACCCATACACATAGGGACAACATTATTTATACTTGATGGCGATAGATCAAGAAGGAATAGGAAGAGGAAGAAAAAGAGGGAAGGGAAGCATGAGTAGTAAAAGGAAGGACAGGAGGAGGAAGAAGAAGAATGAGTTTTGGGGAGGATGTGAGTGAGTGACTATGGAAGAAGTTGAAGGCTAAAAAGGGTGGGTGTGTTCTAAATGTGTTGTGTCTGTTTCTGAGATTATTAAATAATAAAAGCAAGAATGTAAGGACAAAAGAAGAGAGATGGGGAAGAAAAATAAAAACAATGGAAGGAAGGAAAGAAAAAAGAAAGGAGAGGAGGGAATAAGGGAGGGATGAAGGAAGGAAGGAGGAAGAAAGAAGGAGGGAAGGAAATATAATGGTAATGAGAATAAATAAGCAATAAGTTCCATGGTTGATAGTACTTACAAACAGACTAAACCTTTGGTTATGTTTTAAACATGGTGTTCCTCAGTATCCACACTTAGAGTACATTAACTATCAGGACAGAGTATGTAAATATGCAAACATGGAAACAAAATTTATGAATAGCAATTATCAGCATATTTACAGTGAATTTCTTTTATATTCTCCATTCATTTTTTTTTCTGAGTGCTGAACTCTCTTCCCTGTGGATGGAAATCTGCATCTCATTTTGTCGTCTGGTGTGTCTGTCCCTTCTCTTTTTCTTTCTTCAACCCCCTTTATCTACTTCTTTCTCATCAAGTACATCTACTCTGAAACATAAACTGTGATTCTCCTTTATTTGTTTAGTTTGTAGTTTTCTTCAGATATTATACATTCTTCATTTCAAGGGGTTACTGAAATGTGTGGATCTTTATTTGGGAATTCCTAACTATTTTGCTAATTCCTTAATCTGAACTCCTTAATCTCTAGGGAAATAAGAATCATGTAAAAACTATCACCTGGTATCATAATTTTTGAGAAAATATAAAATTATTAGATGTTACATTTATTATAAAAATACTCCAAGCATAACAAAAATATAACTCAGTAAAATTATTTAAAAAATTAATAGAGAGTATAAGTATGAGTAAATCTAGTAATTGAAGAAACAGCTAGAAGGAAATGTATAACTATAGCAGAACACTTCCAATTGTTTCCAGGGAGGCAATAGGTCATTTTTCAATTAGTGTTTTACACTTTGCTTTGCATTTTTCCTTCTTTAACTCATACTACATTGATAACTATGGAAGCAGTCTAAAGTATACCAGAAACTTTAGCAAAATGCTTTGCAGTCATGTGCCCTTAGATACTAAATATATGTAAATGCAAGCTTTATTTACTATTTAATAAAAATCTAGCAATAACTTAGCTTGTCTTTTCATTTCCTATTTATTCTAATTTTTATTTTCAGAATTCTAGTACTCTAATTGTGTTTTTAGCAGTGAAAATGCTTAGTTCTATGGTAGTAATGTGAAGTAAATCAAAACCTGTTATTTCCTTTCCCCAATCATCCATGTATTTTTACATAAGTTATGGATATAAGAAATGCTCTCATTCACGAGGTGTTGATCACATGTTAGGTTTTATTCTTTCTTGTTGCCTATGAAAGTGCTATTTATCTGCCAGACCTCCTACTATTCTAACAAAGACTTGCTACTCACATTCTCTTTTTAGAGAGGAAAAAATTGAAAATTAAATCTTTCCATGAAGACCTTCATAGAATCATGTTTACAATCCCATTGTTGTGAAGGCCAAGGCCAGCTTTAGCTACATTTTTGATGTGCTGTTTCAATTACTTGGATACCTTCATGAACATTAAGATCAAACCCCAAAACTGAAAACACCACACATTCCAGGCATAAAACTTGGAGGAAATCAACTGGAACTGTACTGGAAGCCTTATCCCTGAGTAGTAGGTGTTACAGAATGTAAAGGATCCATGCTAGCTTCTAAAGAAGAAAAGCAATCAGGGTCCTATCCAGCTGGATAACCAATGAAACCCAATAGGTACAAGTCCAGCAAGACACCCCCATTGGTATAATAGTAATATTTTCATCTTGTTGATAACCAATAGTTGTATAGCTGAAATTAAGTCTCACTTAATCAGAGAAGTTTCATGCCTGGTGCTGTAAGCACAGTCAAGTAACAATGGATAGAAAGTTCATGATCCCTAGAGGAGAACTCTTTATTGTGACATTCTAAAACACTAATTTTCTAGTAAAATCAAAGACACCAGACCTGACTTTCACAACTTAGTTAAAGCAAATTTAATACAACTCTTATACCTAATATTCAATTATCATAGGCACAAAACATCTACTGTAGTGATTATTGTACTGACTCATGGATCTTGGAAAACCATAGTAATATCATCTCTTTTATATAAGAGGAAGAGTCACTCAAATGATACACACACACACATATATTAATCATGCATATATATATATATATATATATATATATATATATATATATATAGTGTTACATATTATATATCTCCATTCATCTATTGATGGCCAAGGCTGTTAATCTGCATTCTTGATTATAGTCAACGAAGCAGCAATAAACATGGGGGTACAAATCTCTATTGTAGGGTATGGACTTAAAGAAAATGCAGAAAAATGAATGGATTTAGAATGCATAATATTAAATAAAATCAGGCAGTCTCAGATAAAAGTAAATCACGATTCCCTCATAAGCAGAATCTCTCACTAATAATATATGTATATGTAAACAAATGTACACATGAGTCATTATAACTTAAAGAAACAAGAACAACTGAATATAAGTGAATGAGGAACGACTAAATGTGGGTAATGGGTATTAGTTAGGAAAAACATATAAAGCTAATTGTTTTTGTAGTTTTGATTCTATCATGAATATTTTGTCTTGATAGTCAAACAGTACACAAAATATACTTGATGCTAAAGGTGTAAAATTCAATATGAAGCTTTGCCATTTGTCATTTGTTCCAAATAACAATCTTTATTTTATTTTAATTTTATTTTACATTTCATCCACAGCTATCCCACACACAACTGTTCCTCCTGCTCCCCTTGCCTCCTCCAACTACTCCTCCCAACAGGTAAGGGCTTCCATAGATTGTAAACAAAGTCTAGTATATTAAGTTGGGGCAGGACCAAATCTCTTTTCCCTACACTAATGCTGAGTGTGGAATCCCACCATAGGGAATGAGCTTCAATAGGAGAGCTCATGTACCAGGGACAGATCTTGATCCTACTGCCAAGTGCCTCACAGATAGCCCAAGCTTCACCACCATCTCCCACACATGGAGATCCTTGTTCAGCCCCATGGAGGCTCCATAGCAGTTGGTCGAGAGTTCTAGAGTTTCCATGAGCTTGCGTCAGCTGTCTCTGTAGATTTCTTCCTCACGATCTTGACTTTCACTACTCATATATCCTCTCCTTCCACTCTTCTACTGGATTCCTGGAGCTACGCTTTGTGCTTGATTGTGGATCTCTGCCTCTGCTTCCATCAGTTGCTGGCTTAAGGCTCTATGATGATATTTGGGGTGTTCACCTAGCTGATTACAGGGGTCATACAGTTTGGCCTCCCTCTCCTCTATCGTTAGGAGTCTTAGCTGGGATCATTGTGGATTCTTGGGAATTTCTCCAGCATCAAGTTTCTTCATAGCCCTTAGTGGTTCTCTCTATCAAGATCTCTCTTTCATTGTGTTCCCATTCTGTCCTTCTCTCTCCTCAACCATCCTGTTCTCAACTTCCATGCTCTCCCCTTTATTACCCCAACCTATCCCACTCCCAGTTTAACCAGCAGATATTGAATTTGCCTTCCCTGGGCAACCAATGTGTCCCTCTTCGGGTCTTCCTTGTTACATAGCTTTTCTGATATGAAATAATCTAATTAAAAAATGGGGTACAGAGCTAAACAGAGAATTCTCAACAGAAGAGCCTCAAATGGCAGAAAGACATTTAAGGAATTGCTCAACATCCTTAATCATTAGGGAAATGCAAATCAAAACAGCTCTGAGATACTATCTCACACCTGCCAGAATGGCTAAGGTCAAAATTACTAAGAACAGTTTATGTTGGAGAAGATGTGGAGTCCAGGGATCACCCCTCTACTACCAGTGGGATTGCAAACTTGTAAAGACACTTTGGAAACAGTATGATGGTTTCTCAGAAAATTAGGAATTAGTCTTCCACTCCTGGGCATATACCCAATGGGTACTCAATCATACCACAAGGCCACTTGCTCAACAATGTTCATAGTAGCATAATAGTAATAGCCAGAACCTGAAAACAACTTAGAGGCTCCTCAACTGGAAAATGGACAAAAAAAAGTTGATACATTTACACAATGGAGTATTATTCAGCTGTAGAAAAACAATGACATCATGAAATTTGCAGGCAAATAGACAGAAATAGAAACTCACCCTGAGTGAGTAACCCAGACTCAGAAAGACAAATGGTATCTACTCACTCATAAATAGATATTAGATGTAAAGCAAAGGATAACCAGACCAAATGACAATCTTACCTCTATATAATTTCATTAAGTTGTGTAGACTTTGAGTATTTTTTTTAATTTTCAGTATTTCATATTTTTATTTCTTTGTAAGTTTTTTGAATAATTAAGTTTATTATTTAAAAATACTAGACTTAGCAAGAAATTTACTGAACCATAAAAGCTTATTTTTGACACTCTATAAGCATTTATTTTCATAGCTCAAATAGTCAACTATAGTAACCATGCAATTATTTCAGTAATTAGAACCATTATCTGAAATCACATTTTAAGGAACCACCTTCAACCCAAAGCATATTTTTCTACTTACTGCCGATTTTGATAAAGGTCTGTTGGATAATTTTTCATATTAAAATTATAATTAGAATTGTCTTGTTAGGTAGTAAGAAATCAAAAGTTAGAAAACCTACAAGTTATAAACAGGCTGCTGATAAAAAGGTAATGGGATTATTTTTACCTGTGTTCCTTTATACATGCTTAGGAATTGAGTAGGAATTCTAAGAAAGATGATGTTGTAATTAATTATAGGTACTTAGTTGGATCATTTCCTGACAACATTAAGCTGAAATGCTAAGACTGATTTGTATACATGAAACATTTTTGTTTAGATAAGATATGAAGAAGATTCCCCAAAAAAACCATGGTCTGGGATTCCCCTTCCTTCACCATCAATTATGAGAGTTATGGTACCATGAAATATGAGCAACATATATCTTAGTTTTCTCATGAGAATAAAGGCCTATAAGAAAATAATGAATGCCATATCATGATACATACACAGAAAAAGATAATGTCCTTCAGATTAGGGCTCATATTTTTTAAATACTCACTAGCAGTTCCATTACAGTTATGCTACATGTTTCATAAAGTAATAATTTGGAGGAGAAATTCCTGAAATAAATGTCTCAACCAAAATTCCACACAGATTGTGAAAGATGCCCTTTTATTGCCAGCAAACTTTCCCTTTTCCAAACCATCTGTTATGCATCTCCCTAAGGGTATTCACACACTCTTGTAGAGTTAACACTTACTTTTCCAGTCATAAAGTCTTACCTAGCCTTGCTGTTTTACTTAAGGTTCCACAGTTTGACTAACAGTGTGTAGTGCCATGGTCTTTTGATACTGACTCAAGTTATTCCATTATTGTCCCTGCTCTTCCATACCATAGTAAAGCACTTAAAGGGTATACATTTATATAATGCTGTCTTTGTGTGTTCAAGTACAATGGCTTCATTTTCACATATACAAACTAAAATTGTTACAGTACTTTCACTTTGAATGAGAAAATATTTAAGTTCAGAATTAATAAGCAATTGACTAAGAGTCTTATAGTGGGGCAGACCCCTTATCTTCTTGGGAAAAACCTTAAAGCTCAAATTTATTCATGTCAGAGCCAGCAAAGAATGAAAGACCACATTTATGATGCTCTGGGAGACATTTGACTGTAATGTAAAGGAGAATGAGAGTTATTTGAATAAACTATTGTAAAGGAATAGAATTAGAATCTATTTGTACCCACCCTATTTCTGCCTCTTATATACCATTTCCAACATAACCACTTTCTTTCCCTGTGAAGCTTCTTCCTAATCCTTGTTCTAGTGGTTAAACAATCCTACCAACAGTGGTTAAGAATTCATCTAGCTTTTCACTGAATTTAATGAGCTGTATAACCATGCACTGTGTGATTGACTAGTGTACATTAATGTTCTTTTTCTTTTCAATTTGACCTGTGCATTTTCAGTCTTCTGACTTTCTAAATCAGTTTCCTATTGAGCTCTCTGAGGATGCTTAAAGGACCTTCCCCTTCATATACACATTCAGTCCTTCCTCCCAAACTCATGAAACTGTCACACACTATCTTGATATTAATGTCTATCTGAGTAGTCTCGTAGTCTGGATAAAAGTGGCTGACAGTGTGTGGCCCAAGAGACTATATTTGGCATATGGAAGGCCATCAGGTTTGGTGAAGAGGTATAGCATCATACCACAGTAAGTGGTCTAAGTAATGCTGTCCCTTACTCAAAAGGAGCAGAAATAGGACATAAAGAGATTGAGGATGGGACTTCACTTTAATCAATCTTTAAAGAGATTTGCCTTATTTCAAGAAACGGTTCTTCTAAGGTTGATCCTTTCTTAATGGTTCTATACTTGAAAGCATAACTTTGAGCTTTAAGACAATAAACAATGGCCAGTTTGTCTTTCCAACTCAGCATTAACTGTATATCTTGCATCTCTTGCAGTTTATTTTTGGCACCAGAAGTGTAGATGAGACAAAGAAAGAATATGAAGAGTGGTAGGTGGACCTGGGTCCCCTGCAGAGCATCTGTGCCCAGCATAACTTTTATACTCCACATTGACATCTGGTAATTAGTAGAGAATCTGGGGATCTGTGTACTTTGCTCACCAACCTTCTATTGTCATAACTGTGATGTAGTCTCTAATAAGAATGACCATGGGAGTCAGCTTTCCATATGGGGACTCCTTAAGTGACCCTTAGTTTGATAAGTCATGCTTCAAACTAAGAATGAAGAAGCATCAAGTAGAGTGCTGGCATTTTAGGGTGCTTTCCATATCCCACTATTGAATCAGAGGCTCTTGAATACAGTTGCAGTACAGAACCACTCCATCTATACAGAGTATGCGTTATCCCACAGAAATGGTATTTAGGTTACCTTTCATTCAGAAAACATTCTAATCTCAGTCATTAAATTAAAAAAAAAAAGAATTTGTTTCTGTTTCATTCTCTCTAAGCCTGTAAATTAATATCTTCATTTCCTTGATAGTATTAGGGCATGAAAGTTATGCTTCCAATTTTTCATTTATATTGCCTGCTATACCACTAAGGACTAAGTAAATGCTCTTCAGCTTTCCTTAAAAAAAATAATAACCTATACTTATTTGGATGACTTTCTTGACTGAGGCTCCAGAGAAAGTGGTACCAGGGCTGCAGTAATACTGTTAAGCATGCAAATGACATTCTAATTGCAAAGGCTTCTTGACTCACCTGGGATATCAATTCTAAAATCACATCTCAGTAATTTATTCTCTCAGTTCCCCAAAGAGTTGCCTTGAGGTCAGGGTTGGTATGAGAGACAGCATCTTTCTTGCTAAATCTACAGTAAACTTTGATTTTAAAAAATATTCTTCTTTTTCTTCCATGACTAATTTGTTCTAAAAGAATTTTCACATCAGACATGGCCAAATAGTGATGAGTTCATCTGATCTAAATGGTTTTCCCTGGAGATAACTAAGAAATAATTTTGGGATAAGGTTCCACAAGGTCACAGTAACAGTCTCTTAGTTCATGACTAATCGTCTTAACTCAGGACATGGAAAAGCAGGATCTTGTGGGGTGGTATGTGTCCAGAAATCATAGAAGAATAAAAAAATTACAAATAAAATTAGGGTTTATTTTGAGGTTGTTGGCTTTATTTTGTTTGTGTTTTTTGTGGACCATCAACATGAGAATTTGACTTGTTGTCACAGGCCTCTATGGGTCAACCATATAAGGAATATGAGCCACTAAAATATTGCTAGTGTAGTTTTGAGTCAGCACCATATAGCATGGCTGTGAACTATGGACACTTAAAAGTTTCTTAGTTTTTCAGATCATTCCTTTTGCTCATTAAATGATGATAAAAGGTCCCATGACACATAATGATACGCAGATAAGAGCAAACAAGCTTCTTGTCTTTTATAGGTAGGAGGAAAGCAGTGGTAAGGAGATCAGGATGCAAGTGGTCTGATCAGGAAAATATAAAAATAGGGGCTCTTAGGCAGGGAGAAGGACATTAACATACAAGGTGGGAGGAAGTTAAAGGGGAATAGAAGGACACTGTTGATCCCCCCTTGGTGAAGGTGGAGGAAGCTAAATACAGGAGGATGACATAGGTAGGTTAAAAAAATCATCGTACTCTAATCATACTATTAACTATTTACCTAAAAACATATGTTAATAATTTATTATATAAATATGCACACATAATTTTAGTGAACTTTTGTTGTGTGGACTAATTCTGCTCCCGTCAAAAGCCAAAAAACACTACCAAAAATAAAAACAAAAAACAATACTAGACATGAAAAGCCCATTTAGGAGATTCCCAAAAAATGCAGGTTACTGCTATTGCTCTTGGTTGTTTCCTAGAGATAAAACATAAGTCTTTATTGCTGAAGAGAATATGGACTTCAGAAACAGGACCCAATATTCACTGTGCTGGAACTGACTTGAATGTCTACAAAAGTTGGATTTCATGACACCAGAAGGTACCATGTAAGCTTCCAAAGGAGGAAAGCAATCAATAGTCCTACCTAACCTAGACACCTATAAGCCACATTAATAATCAACATTGCACAATATCTCTAAAGCTGCAGTGCTAGCACACATACCTTTGTGGTAAATAGCATATTTCTAGTAAGAATTAAAACCATTAAACAGGGAGACCATGCCTTGTAGTGAAACCCAGGTAACTAACGGGTACTAACAAAATGATTTTTGAAAATGATTCTACAACCACTAATGTAATAAACCATTATAATCACAAACAACTATCTATAAATATTTATCCTTATACCTATATATAAGTGTAGTCTTTACTTCACCCTCATTAAGGGAAGTTCTCTTTGAAGCAGATGATTCCTCTAGCAAACCGCAGGCAATCGATATGCAGATAAATGGAGCCCAATGCCGATGAATTCATCTACAAAGCACTCAAATACTTAAGGCTTGGGGACAATTGTAGAAGAAGGTTGAAGGAAAGACTTTAAGAGCCAGAGGAACACTTATTTTGCTGTGATATTTTTTGCCTGATACTGACATCAGAAGCTTTAACCATAAAATTTCACAAACACAACTACCCAAGCTTGAGCAGGACAAGGAAAGCACCAAAGAACATGTCAAACTCACTTGAGAATGAGTTTATGCCAATGAGGGCATAAACCTACACAAAAAGCACTGGAGGACACTGCATAAAGCTGGGAGCAGGAGAAGTGGTTTTCCCCAAATAACCACACACCAATTGGCTGCCCAGTTTCAAACCACCAGCCCTGAAAACAGACATACAAGCAAAATCATATGGATTAAATAGACTGTATTTAGAAATGTACATGCATACACAATACATATTTGTGGGCAATAACAACTAATGAAAAAAGAGGTCATGAAGTTGAAGACCAGTAGGGAATGGACATATGAGGGATTAAAATTGTGAAGGTAAACAAACAAATTGCTTGTTAAATTGTCTAGGGGTGAAGCTCAGTGGAAGAGCATATGTAATGTCCTAGATTCAGACACAGTCTTCAGCACCTCTACAACAATGTAAAAAATATACCTTCCATTTCCCTCTCTGCCTAAGTCCAGGCAATAAGTATTCTACTGTTTAAATGATTTGATCACTAACTATCTTATTTAAGTGGAATCATATATGGATTTTTTAATTAGTGTAGTATCATCAAGTTTCTTAATTTTACATTACATTCTTAAATGAGCTCAACAAATATAATACCTTAATCAAGATAAGAAATACATATACACAGTATAACAAAATTGACTTAAAATGTGTGTCAATAAAAACCAAGATCTATACCAATGCATAGTATCCATCTCTATAGTGTATCCCTCTTTAAATGTAAATAAGCATTCACTAACAATATTTGGTAATATGGACATAGTTCTCTTCAAACTGCTTCCTGCTTTTTGTTGGATGAACTACTTGGGGGTAATGCACAGCAACCTTTTGGGGAGTCTTGGTTCATCAAACCACATTAGTCTGGAATTAATCCAAACGTTCTCATCTTCTGTGGAAACAAAGAAGAGCCTTTTTTCCAAAGTAACATATCATTAGATGCAAATTTTGAAAACAAGATACCTTTTAAGTATATATGTTGGTTACTTAGCTCCTTCGTTCAAAAAAATTCAAAGAAAACATAATAATATCCATAACCCGACTCTATATATTTCATCTGACCCATTTAGACGGTTTTTTTCCAATCTGGATTTGTCTTTATTGCATATCTGGAATTATTTTCTGACCAGAAGTGCTTTTTAAAATGCTAAGCATCCTTACTAAGACTAAGGTAGGTTTTCTTTGTGGCTCTGCCTAGTCAAACATGGAACGGCAGAGGTCTGTTTAGCACAAGCCATGCTTACAGTCACATTTTCAGGCACAGAGCAGGTCTATGTTGCCATTAATCAAGTTGCAGCACTCTGTTCACAAACCCCATTTAAATCCTTTATATCTGGACCTAGTCAGAGTTCATACTGGCAGCATGACCCAGGAAGTTGCAATTTCAAAAACTACACAGCTTTTATTCTGCTACCACTGAATTAGGAAGTCCTCTGTTAAAGGAGCTGCAGCATACCTCCAGCAGGCAGAGCCCATCTGGAAGAAAATGCAGCTAAACTTTGCTTTTTAGTGTCTAGAATTCCTTTCCAAGTCTTCTCAGGTTTTATGTGGATTTAGCAAGCACACATTGGAGCACTGATTTGTTGTAAGGGGCTGCTTATTCATTTCCCAGCTGCCCAGACTCCCCAAATAACCACACAGAAACTGTATTGATTAAATCAATGCTTAGCCCATTAGCTCTAACTTCTTATTTGCTAACTCTTACATATTAATTTAACCCATCTCCCATTAATCCAAGTTTTGCCACATGGCAGTGGCTTACTGGCTAGGTTCCAGCTTGTCTGAATCCAGTAGGGCTACATGGCCTCTCTCTCACTCCACCTTCTTCCTCCCAGCATTCAGTTTAGTTTTCCCTGCCCACCTCTACTCTGCCTTATCAGGCCAAGTCAGTTTCTTTATTCATTAACCAATAAAAGTAACACATAGACAGAAGGACCTCCCACATCATGTATATTTCTATTTTATACATGCATGTGCGTACAATAGTCTATAGTATATTTATGCTTGTGAATGCAAATATTCAATTGTAAATAACTGATTCTTTTCTTGTTCCTAATATTTTATCATGTATGCCTTGGTCTATATGCTTTGTGTGTATAATAATCTGTTGTATATAAGTATGTGTGTGCTTTAAGGTATATACTATTATATAGTATATATATATATGTGTGTGTGTGTGTTTGTAAATGCATAATATTCTACTGTAACTGCTTATGTGTGTGTGTGTGTGCATACTACTTTTGCTTTTGCACAGTCTATGGGGACTGAAGTTCTCTCCATATTTAGCACATGTTTCTGTTGCTGCTTTTTACCATGATGTGCAAGCATCGGTGTTGGGATGCTGTGGATCTAGTCTTCTTCAAATCTAAGTTTAGATGGAAGAAGTCAAAATTAATCCTGAATTTCCTGTAAGGTGTTACTCTGTAGGCTTCAGGTTTTAAAGCGCTGACACTGGTCAGATTCTGGGTAGTGCAACTGTGATGCTGATTATGTGTGAGCTGGATTTCTGGTCCTTTCTCCTCTTCCATCTCCACAAAATCCTGTTAAAATTTTAAACTCTTCCAGAGGCCATGTTAAATGTAAGACATTAGTCTGAATGGGAGTAATTAAATGTTTACATTGAATCCCTTCTTAACTAAAAACCTGTAACAGGAGGGAGAGGGCTGCTTGTTCATCCTGGTCACCCAAAACTGAAATAATCACTCAGAAACTATATTAATTAAAACACGGCTTGGTTCATTATCTCTAACTTCTTATTGGATATCTCTTACATCTTAGTTTAACCCATTTCTATTAGTCTATGTATTGTCACATGGCAGTGGCTTACTGGCTATGTTTCAACAGCATGTCTGACCCTGGCAGCGAATCCATGGCATTTCCCTGACTCTACCCTTCTTTCTCCCAGCATTCAATTCTGTCTTCCCACCTACCTAAGTTCTTCCCTATCAATAGGCCAAAGCAATTTCTTTATTCATTAACTAAGAAAAGCAATGTACAGACAGGTGGACCTCCTACACCAATAACCCCCCAAAATTAAATATTATCAGCACTTCACTCACTAAGTTAAGGGTTACACTAATAAAACTGTATGTATCCACTGGGAAAACAATCTCAAAGAATTTCTAAAAATTTCAATATTGACATGAAAAGTTCAACATGGCTTCCATAGAATATTTTTGTATGTCACTCAGGGATAAAATAATGACCAGTTTCTATTGTCATAAGGAAGCGGTGTTTGTATGTTTTCAAAATAATAATGTAATGCATTCAAGGGGACTCAGAGCAGAGGAATGGCGATCTCTGCCAGACATCAGTGATACCATTTTTTTTTTAAGATATCACTTAAAGCATTGTTTCCTTACTCCTACAACTGGGTTTCAAGTAGCTAGTTGAATTTTGTTCATCTAGAGAACTAGAAGGAACTAGAAGATATGACTTACTGGTGACAGGATCTTGAGGAGGAGGTAGGAAACCAAGTAAATTAGCCTTGTTTTTTTTTTCTTAATTTTAACCAGAAGTATAACTTAAGTTATTCTGCCTCCAATAAAAAAGAGGCAATGATTCCCATCAGACATCACCTTCTTTACTCTATAATTTTGCTAGGAATTCAACAAGTAGCTTTAATAAAAGCTACACAATTCCTAAATCCAGTTTCCAGATAATTGAAGATAATTGAAATTTTGTTCTTTAAGTTGTTCTTTTATGACTCAAAAGCATCCTGTATTTTATTCTTTTATTGTGAGATTATAATACAATTACACAACTTTCTCCTTCCCTTATCGTCTTCTAAACACTCCAACAAACCCTTTTTTTCTCTCTTTCAAACTCATGCTCTCTTTTCCCAATAATCGTTGTTACATGTGTTTATTTATATATGTGTATATGTATGTTATATGCTGTGAATACCATTGTTAAATAAAGGAACTGCTTTGGGCCTATAGCAGAGTTGTAGGGGAACAGAGTTAGGGGGGAAACTAAGCTGAATGCTGGGGAAAAGGAGGCAGAGTCAGGGAGAAGCCATGTAGCCCCACTGGAGTCAGAGGCCACAATTTTACCCAGTAAGCCACAGCCTTGTGGTGATACCCAGATTAATAGAAATGAGTTAAATTAATATGTAAAAGTTAACCAATAAGAAACTATATATGTATGTGTGTGTGTGTGTGTGTGTGTGTGTGTGTATGTGTATTATATAATAAGGAAGGCCGCTTGTTGGTTACTGGCTGGTCAACCCCATAATAATCACACAGAAAGCATATTTAAATCACTGCTTGTACATATGTGTGTGTGTGTAAGTATGTGTTTTTCAAAATAAGATCTTCTTAGTCTACATAATGTTATTCATATATACATTTTGAAGACTGATCATTTATCCAGGGAAGTGCACACCAACTGGTTATCAAATGACAAATTGTTAGCTCTGAAAAAAAAAACAATTTTAATGGGTAAAAAGAAGATTATATCTACTGACCCACATTTTAAAGTGTACTTCAGACACATTTTAGTTGATAGTAATGCTTTTGTGTTTTTATAATGTATCCTGAGTATCTTTTTTCAGAAGACAGGACTATGCAGCTCCACAGAACACACTAGTAAAATTTTATTCTGTGATAATTTGGCAACGTGTGGAGGTATTTTGCCATTTCTATTTGTTGTTATAAAACACCCTGACCAAAAACATCTTAAGGGAAAGTGCTGTTATTTTATTGAGCAATTTTAAATTGCAGTCTACCACTGATGAGGAGTCAAGGCAGCAACTTGAAGAGCCCAGACACACCCCATGTATAATCAAAACAAAGAGAAACAAGTGTTTGCTTTCTAGCACTCAGTGAGGTTTCTCCTTTCTTAAACAGTCTAAGGTTCCAAGCACAGGTAATACTGACATCCACAGTGGGTTGGTTCTTCTCATATCAATAAGACAATTGCAACAACCCCATTGACATGTTTGTAGGTTATTATGGTCTAGACTCTTTCCATGTGATTGCACACCATGTCAAAATTGCAAAAGTCACCATCACATATGTTTCAGGCTGCCCATCACCACTCTAACTGGTATTTCTCTTCTTGTTAATAGTCATCCTCTATCTTCTCAACTTCTAACTAAACACAGACTTCTAAAAGATTGAATAGGTAAGCAGCCCACCCAAAGCAATTACTTTATTTGGCTAAGAAACTTAAGAGGACAAAACATTAATATTTTGTTGTGTATAGACCTTGTGATAACTTGTATTCATTCATTTTAGACATTCTACTGCATTATGGCCATGCTTCAGAATGAGCATTTCATGAGTAATCAATATAATTCTTATAAATAAGAAAGATGGATACTAGACTGGGGTCGACTGCATTTGGATTGCATATGCCATGTCAGTCTATCAGTACTGTCTCTGTCTGGATTTCTAGCCTGTGTTTCCTGGGTCCTTCAAATTATATAGTGAACAAGCAATGATGTATACATCAAATGTCTGTTGCTGTATGAAACAGAAGAAAGAACATCATAATAAATAGAAAGGGGCACACCTTTGTGTCTTTGTGAACTTGATCTTCAAAATCATTTTTGTTGTGTTTTTACTCACCTCTTCACAGGGAAAAGACCTTTCTCCTTTATCTGAACACAGATAATACATCTCTCTAATGTACACACATCTCATATTTTACCACAAATGTAATTATATAAACTAACAATCCCAATTTATTAAGAAATAGAAAGGCAAATGAAGGCAGATTTTTAAAAAAATGCCTTCCCCTCTTCCCCTACCTCATCCAACATACCTAATATCTATTCAAAGAACAAAAGCTATCTCATCACCATGAATGGTCCAGAGGATTTTGAAGGTGAGAGCCTTGTACTTTTTTTTATCAGGAACCACAGAATAGAGGGAAGAATTTCAGTGACAAATTTACAGTAATAGATGTTTTCTAATGTGTGACTTTACTCCAACAAAGGTAATTATTTTTTAAGAAAACCTGTGAATCAGATGTTCTAAAGCCAATGTAAGATTTTATCTACCTATATGTCTTCAGCCTAAGACTGCCTGTTCTGAGAAGAACAGAAATTCTGATCCTAGTTTTAATGAGTCATCTAAAATCCTCTCATTCTATTCCACCATGCAGGGATTTAGGAACTGCAGGCTGTAGATGAGTGGTACAGTCTTCAGTCTGGGTAGAGTGAACAGAGTATTTTTCTGTGGATCACTAATCATCACTGGTGTTTTTCTAGGGATCATTGACTAATTGAAACTTGTACCTGTAACATATTTTTGTGTATGTGTATGTTCAGGCTACCACTATAGTTTAGTTTCTAGTCGGCTTCCCTCAGTAATGCACTGGAGACTAAAAGCTAAAACTCAACCACTTACAACTTTGTCTCCTTTCTTGCTGAAATTTATTCCTCAATACAGCTGCTACTCCCTGGCTGGTACGTACCTTTTTTATCATTTCTCCTCTTTATCATTGAAAGTTATGCCTGAATGCAAGCACCATATTTAGTTTCCCCACCTCCACCCTACCAAGCCAGTCTTTTTTCTAGCAACAATCATCTTGGATTATATTACTCTTACCATTTCTCTTTGGCAAAACCATTCCTTGCTAGTAAGAAACTCTGTTTTGTTTTTAGTAATTAATTTTTTTCTTTTATTCTACTATATTCTTATTGGGGAGGGTATGTGAGTAGAGTTATCTATTTCTACTTTACTCTTTACATGATGTTCACCATCATATTTTTAAAGAGACTATTTCTTGTAAACACTCATTCTTGCAGTGAATCATAATCCACCCAGGCTGTGTCAAATCACGTCTCTTAGGAGTTTCCTTTTCATTTTTAAAGCCAAATTGTTACTATAAGATAAATTCCTCTTGTTACATGCCATACCACAGAAGAAGGAAATAGAGTCTCTAACTAATAAATACTAATACTGATCACATCACTGACTGCCGCTGCAAGGACAAAAGTTAATGAGAACTCAAGTGTCTGTGTTGGTATAGTTCATCATCTTACTACTCTTCTGAAAAGATCAAAGGGATGGATTGTTGTAACTCTAGAGAGGGCTTCATACACCATTAAATGAATATCCCACATTTCAGTAGGTAGGCACTGATTCCACCTAAATGATGACATAAAGAAATTCAAAGAACCAATATCAAATGGTTTATTAAAAAAGAGAATTGCTCATGTACTTTTATGCTATTTGTTAATTGGCCTGTGTATTTTACCATGCATGTAAATATACAACAACACAAGTTAGCCTCCTTTTAAATCACTTGGTGAGAGTTTAGGTTGGCTTGATCTACATATGTCTATTTTTAAGAGATGCATCTAAGACATTAGGTAACATCCCTGGCCCTCTTTCTGTCACAACTAAGCTTGATACATCTGTAATTCAGTTTCAGTCAGTGTTGACAATGATGCAGATAGAGCAGGGAAGGAGCAAGAGACCAAGTATCCCTTACTGTTTTCATTGGTAATTATTATGCATTCATTTATTTCTCCAATAAAACCAACAGAGCTTCTCCTCTCTATAATGATCCCACTGTTCCTTCTCCTGGAATGAGAAGCAGCACAATTCATTACTCATTAGAAAACTACACATGCATTCATATTTTGTCTTTATCAAAATAACTTGAATTTACACAGTAAATCAAAATTGAGGGAGTCAAAGCCATGAAGATCCATGGGACATTGTGATGGCCCTGTCTTCCCAGCATTATTCATTCTATACAATATCATTGCCATAGCATGATAAGCCATTAAAACGTTGAAATGTGTTTTTAAAGTGAACTTGTTATGAAAAGAAATACAAGGATTTATTTGTTCAAACTAGAGCAATAAGCAATGGACATTGCATGTGTTACCCATACAAAATATTGGTAGTGTGTCTTAGCCTGTTAAACATCAGCCTTGTGGTCAATCTGTATAGTACTCTTTGGTTTACATTGGTTTAAACAAGTACCATTAACCTCACTGTTATATTTTTTTCTCATCAGGCACAAGCAGCAATGAGAAAAAGGATTTCACATATAACACAACTTCTTTAAGGAGAAAGCACTGAAATGCATTATATTTAACCATCTTATTGAACATGGCTGACGAGGAGAGCTGACTGAGAAGCCAAGGACAAAGGCACTGAGTTTTGATCCTACTGCATGTAATGACTTTGTGGGAGCCTAGTCTTTTTGGATGCTCACCTTCCTAGTCATGGATGGAGGAGGGAGGACCTCGGACTTCCCACAGGGCAGGGAACCCCGACTACTCTTTGGACTGGAGAGGGAGGAGAAGGTGAGTGGGAGGAGCGGGAGGGAAATGGGAGGAGGGGGAAATTTTTAATTAAATAATAATAATAATAAAAAAGAAAATAGAACTGGAGAGCTGGAGAGATGACTTAGCAGTTCAGAGCATTGACTGCTCTTCCAGAGGCCCTGGGTTCAATTCCCAGGGCACACATGGCAGTTCACACCTATCAGCAACTCAAGTTCTATGGGATCCAATACCCTCACACAGACAAGCAATACAGGCAAAACACCAATGTACATAAAAGTAAATAAGGAAAATATTAAAAAAAAAACGAATAGAAATGAGAGGAATAAATTAAGCTAAGAGAATGACAAAAGACAATGGGGGTAATCAACAAATTTCATAAAACAAGAATCCAAAATTCTAAACAGAACATAATACACAACTTTGTTTTATCCTATTTACAATGTAAATAGATTAAATTGTAAATGTAATTCAATGATGATTTCCAATAGTTGTATGACATGTCATGAACTGTGCCGTGTTGGAATGTCATACTGTGCCATGTCGTGAGCTCCCTAAGTTGGGCTGCCTTATGTTGGGAGCCACCATTTTGGGGTGACTTTTGCAACAGTAGATTTGTATAGTCCAGGGTGGGGGTGTGAGAATTAGAAATGTTAAGTAGAAGGAACAGAGATAGCAAAAAATCACCAAGACATTGGAAAGTGTGTGCAGGGCAATTCAGTCTCTTGCATATTGAGTTTTTATTTTTAAATACTGAGTTCCTGAGTTAACCCATGTTTAATTTTCCATACACTTTTATACCCCGATACAAAAGGGGGGGGGGTAAAAACAAAAGACTGTTTTAACGTTATAAAAATGACAATTAGAATAGTTACTTGCTTCAATACTTTAGACAGCAAGCCATTAATTCTTGAGAAAAGCATTCTGTTGTTTAGGCCACCCCCTAGGTCAAACCTCCTATTTCAAAAGAAGGAGCTGAAGTATGCTTGAATTCTCTGACCTTCGGTCAGGGTGGAGTAGATTTACCTACTTGGGCCATTTTATTGTCCAAACACCAAGTAACCACACCCTAGGTCAGGGTATATAGCCACACTTGTTAATAATTTTGAGCAATCTTAAACTCTCTGACCTTCAGACAAGTTGGAATAAGCTTACATCTTTGTGTCTCCATGAGATGAACAGGAACAGTGAGAAAGTAAATCTCCACATTCCATGGGAGAAATATAAGTAAAATATATGAAAATAGTAAATTAAAGCATTAGAAAGTATATATTAAAGAAGATGGATCACCGTTGCTCTCCAGAATTATTGAGAATTGATCTAGATTTTTCTATGGAATGAAGTTGGGAGTTAAAAAGTGGAGAAGAACAGTTGCTGGCTTTAGTTATCCTTCATAGTATAATTTGAGTGTCACTTTTTAAACTACCTTCCTATAACACGAGATAAAAGAGAAATTGGAGAAAGACCAGGTTTGACCCCTGGAGAACTCCATCATGTCTCATTTAGGTAACAAGCAGAAGTCAATAGGAAGTATGAATGGTTGCCGTTCCACAAAGGAATATCCAACAGAGCATGATGTTACCAAGGCTAAAGGAAAAAACTATTTCAAGAAGAGTGTGGACAACCTAACCATATAAAAGACACCAATTTCTAAATTAAAATTTTAAATTATTTTTTATTGATGATTCATTAGTATGTATGCACATGTGTGTGTAGGTACATTTGAGTATATACCCATGTGTGTAAGTCACTAATTAAAGTTGAGTTCTCTCTTGTTAACGACTTACTTTTTGAGTTCCTGTCTAAACCAGAGGCTCCCTGATTGCAGGACTACACCATTAAACCTAGCTGTTATGTGGATGCTAGAGACCTAAACTCAGATCTTCAAGCTGGCGCCGTAACATGAAGCGCCAGACCTGCTTGTTTGTGTTTCTGTCCTGCCCGTACCCCCAGCTGTTTAGTCCCAGAGAAAAATCACACAAAGATCTCTATAAGTTATAAAGTTGATTGGCCCATTAGGTCTAGCCTCTCACTGACTAACTCTCACATCTTGATTAACCTTTCTGATCTATGTTAGCCATGTGGCTCAGTACCTTTTTTCAGTGGGGCAGATCACATCCTGCTGCTTCGATGATATGGGCAGGAGTGGGAGGAATCAACTTCCTCCTTCCCAGAATTCTCCTGTTCTCATTACATCATTTCTACTTCCTGTTTGGTTTTCCCACTTATATTTCCTGCCTGGACAATCAGCGTTTATTTATAACATGATTGACAGAATACAGACAATTCTCCTGTACCAGGCACATCAAGCCCTTTACCAACTGAGCCATCTTCAGGATGTTAAATACAAGAGAGGGGCCCATAGATGTGGCAGTATGGAATATATCATTGGTATTGCATAGTTGATTTTAAATGAAGGGAAAGGCTGAACTTACTGCATCTGCTCATCAGTCCCAGTGAGATTTTCAGTGTTGACCATTGAACCAATAGAAGGCAACCTACTGCTTCTATGTGTCTTACAAATTTGTCAATAATGCAAAGCTTTGACCATGAGTTGAAAAACTCACTAACCTATTTTCAGTACATACTCAGAGTCATTTATGTGACAAACTAAAAGAAATTGCTTTCCTAACAAGTGAAAACAGAGAATTTTAACAAAAATTTAATGAAGAGAAAAATGAAGTTGTTATTGTTTAGGAAAATGAAATTATCAGTAGTCCATTGCTATATCTGCTTTTCATTTGTATTCTTCTAAACCAGATGACTGCATCTACACACAGTTACATCTCAAGATCAGAGAAAGATGTTTACATTGCCACAAATAAAAGGAACAATGGAAATGTCCTGTAAACCGAAGCCTGCTTGGGTTGAATAATTGTTTATTAGAATAGGACATCTGCTCTGGTAGGCCTCATACTTCAAGATAGAAAAGCAAGGTGAATTTTCCAGACACTGCCTGTATTCAAGATAAAGGAGCTTCAACACCCTTCTTCAAACCCTTCTGGGAGAAACTGATTTGTCTGGTTGGTTAGGTGAACTTTGTGTTTGATGGGTTAATTGCTTGTTCCTTTAATTGATATAATTTAGATTTTTAAAAAATTTTATTTAAAGGTTTCTTTTCTATTTTATAAAACCATAGTTCCCCTTCCCTCCCTTCCTCTCACTCCCCCTACACCTTTGCTTCACCCAACCCTGCCATCTGCTCCTCAGAAAGGGCAAGGTCTCAAACATGAAGTCAACAAAATCTGGCATATCAAGTTGAGGCAGGACCAAGTGCCTCTCCCATGTATTGCATGTGAACAAGTTATCTCTCCATAGGGAATAGACTCCAAAAAGCCAGTTCATGCACTGGGGATAAATCCTATTCCCACTGCTGGTGGCCTCATAGACTGCCCAAGCCACAGTACTATCACCCACGTCAGAGGGCCTCGTTGGGTCCGGTTCCCCAGCATATTAATCCAGAGTTACTGAGCTCCTACTAGCTTGAATCAGCCGTCCCTGTGGGTTTCAGCATCATGATCTTGACCCATTGTTCTTATAATCCCTCCTCCCTCTCTTCTACTGGACACTGGGAGCTCAGCAACTTTTGCATCTGGGTCTCAGCTGTATAACCTAGATTTGCCTGGAGAACTCGCTATAGCCTTGGCTGTCCTCAACCTTGTAAAATATTCCTGCCTTTGCCTCCCAAGAGCTATGATAACAAGTGTGGACTTTGACTGTTTAAGGAATTTACTAATTCATTTGGGAAACTTAGCCATTAGTCATATTATCAAAGTATCTAGTTGCTTCATGAGAATGTTGACTCTTTCCTATGTAGTTATTACCTGCTTCAGGAAGAAATTATAATCTTCCTTGTTGTTGCTCATTATTTTCTGCTGCAATTTTTGCCATGTTTTTTTCAAACAGGTACTAAATATTGCTAACATTACCAGTGGTGATAATTTGAAACATTTTAATGCTAAATACATAGATAAATTATCTTGGGGTTTCTAATAAAAATATCTTTATAAATTTAATGTTTGAACACAGAACATCAAAATTTCTGTCAGATCAATGTGAAAAATATAGGCATTTTTAAATTTATTTCTGATGAACTTTAACTCTCTGATTGGGACTTATGGAATCCCAGTGGTAATGGGGCCCTACCACAGCACCATCCCACTGGTGAAGGTTCCAATGATTACAGAGCAGTCTCTGTAATGAAGCCTTGTTTTTTTCTCTCTTCACTGATTTTATCCATTGTTTCTTTGTCAAGCACACAGCATAAAGTCCTGTAGAAAATTTAAAATAACAGCGCACAGCATAAAGTCCTGTAGAAAATTTAAAATAACAGTATCGTTCCATGCAGCTGAGTCAAAGAAGTTACAAAATTTTTGTTGATTCCAACACTAAAAAGTGCTTATCAAAATGAATTTAAAAGAAATAGTATATGCAGACACATCTTTTGACTTTCTCCTGATTTGTTTGTCAGCAAAGAAAGTCAAGAATATACTAGGTAGATCTGCTTTAGGAAGTTAGGCTTTTACCAAAGATGCTACAGCACAGGCCAAGGCAGTCCCCATTCTATGTGATTCTGTGTTGTGCCCAAGTGTGCTCTCAAAGCTGCTCATGTGGGATTCTATAGTATTGTCATTGTTTAAAGTTTCAGGTTTATCTTTTATAAGCTGGTTCCATAAAATGAAGCATTCCTCACATTCCTTAGCCACTATATATGTGTTGAACATATATGTGTGTGTGTGTGTGTGTGTGTGTGTGTGTGTGTGTGTTGAACTTGTAACTTAATTTAGCCAATGGGATCTGATGGAAGAGGGACTCTGCCTGGTTAAGGTTTATGTCTGTGAGGTATGGAAGATTCCACTTTAGCATGATTCAAGCTCATAGCCGTGTTGTGAATTGCTGAAACTACACTGAACGCCCATGAGGAGAAGTGGCAGTTTTTTGTTCAACAGGACAAGAAGCATCATTTACTGATAATTTCCAGCCATAAATACGGTCTATGTGTACATTATATCAGAAAACCACCTTGAAAATTTCAGGATAGGTGTGTCCAAATAACAAGTTCTACAAAGGTCCAGAGGACTTCTCAGGCATGTGTAATCAACATTCCACAGAAAATGAAAAACTGATTATTGTTTCAGGCTAATAAGTTTTATAACAGCAACATACCCATTATATAACTACTGATCAATCATCTATTACTCTTTCTTTTCTTTCTCCCTTCTTTCCTTCCTTTATTTCTTTTTCTCTACATTATCTATCTTAGGACGGAAAAATAACCTTTGTCCTCTAGACATCAGGTTAGACTCTGTACCCCTACTATGTATGTGAGTATATATAAACTAAAAGTATAATTTCAAAAGCTAGATCATGTCTTGAAAGCTAGCTGGAATGCTGTATCACTATAGGCAGTCATGCAGTCTTCAGGAAAGAGGTTATGTATGCACTCCATTAAATAAACCATAGCCATCAGAGAGGCTACTTCCCTGTGTCCATGTGGCATACTTTGTTTTCTCATTTCTACCCACTGCTATTTTCTTCTCTTCCAGCACTCTGATGTAGAGCCATATTTCAACCTGTAGCTGAACTTGTTCATTGTCTCTTAGCATGGGCTCAGGCTGAATCTCAGAGATCATTATTGCCTATTAGATGTTCACTGTCCATTGTGGACTTTTGGCATCTTCACTGTTATTACAGCATACAGTGAAAACACGGAGATTGAGAAAGACATGGAGAATCTTCAAACACCCTTGGTTGAAAGAAATTCTCAGAAAGTCCACTCATAGCCTGTGAGCTGAGGCAGTGAGGCCATAGCTAACTGTTCCTTGCCTTCATGTCACCATTTAACCTTGTCTGTCCTGAGGTTTCCTATTACCAAAAAGGAAATTGAAAGTGGTATTCACTTTCCTGGGTGGTAGCCTAAGAGCCAGAGAGCCTCTTACTGTGCAGTTCATAAATATAACCTCACAGGGTTTAGAGGTATATGGGTCTTTAGCAAGCACCCAAGTAACTTCATGTTTCACAGACTCCCCCTCTCTGGCACTTAGAAAAGTGAAGCACATTGTTCCAGATTAAGCCAGATGGTCCCTGACCTTTTCCCTGAGAGTATGCTCAAGCTTATGCCACACAGTGTGCTTCCCTGGTTGTCTTTGTGTGTCGAAACAACTGTGTTTGTTGAAAACACATTTGAGTGTACAAGGTGGATGGGCTAGAGACAATTCAATCCAGTCCTTATGATCAGCATATTTATGATTATAGCCCTCTTTGCCTAGTTTGATTTTGCTAAAGGTTCTACTTGCTTTTCTATTACACAGACTTGGGAGGAAATAAGAAATGGTTCTGTTCAGCAACTTGTGTTAATGTAGTCAGGGGTCCTGAGGAAGACTTGGATTAATTGGTCCCCTCGGCATTAATCAGAGTCTCTTAACATCCTAAGAGAAAACATCTCTGAGGTAGTAGGGACAGTGATTGTTCAAGCCTTGAAGGGAAAGCAGAGGAGTCACACCTCGTGTGTCATTGTTAGAAGCCCATGCCAGCCACACAGACAACAAGATGACAAGCGTCTAGTATTGGGACTGAGGACGTAGCTCAGTTGCTATAGTCTTTGTCCTTTACACAGGCATTCCTGGCTTTGAAACCCAGCACTATGTAAGGCGGGTGTGGTACCCTAGCTTTCAGGAAAGAGAGTCAGGAAAGTCAAAAGCTCAACCTCATCCTCAGGTATGTAGGCCCTTCCTGGCCGTTCTGGGCTGCAGAGCCTTCTCTAAAACCAAATGCATGAAACCCAGCATTACTGGGAACAGCCACTGAGTTTCTTTCCTTTGCATCCTCTCTCGCCCAGCTCTGCACTCTTTCTTAGCTGAGGATATGAATTTAAGGGGGTGACGTTGTGCACATTTTACAAAGGATATTTTTATTTACATTTTGGAGGCAGCAAAAAAATCATTCAGCTTAGGTCCCATGAATGTCCCATACTATGTTTTAGAGAAGAAAGGCTTGACTGTACCACGTGAGTAACATAAAGTGTTTGGGAACCAGAACCCCGGCTCAGGGTATGGCGGCTTGCATTTTCTAGAATGTATGGAATGAACGGTTTCAAGTACCCCCCCTTGCTGCTATAATTTTTATATCTCATTTTACCTCTGTAATTAAGACAGGTCTGGTAGGTATTTAAATTAGCCCAGCTTTCATCTCTATCACACATTCATTTCAAAACTTTTATGAATATTTAATAGAGGTTTTATAATTCATGGTGATATGATGAACAGCCTTTTGGCCGTTAAGTCAATTGACAGAAAAAAAAAATTCTCTCTTCAGGCAGAAATAATAACGATTCTATTCCTGTCCCGAGATTGGTGATTACACAGTCACCTGTTTTCACATTAAACTTTGATGATAAATTACTCAGCAACCATGATAATATCAGAAGTTTTACTGGCCAGAACAAATTGCCAGTAATTGCTTGCAAGATAAAAAGAAAGAACTGAGTCTTTTTTCCTCTGTCCTTCCCCCAGGGGATTGTGGCTGAGACCCTGCAATCCTACTGGTTCCAAATTCGTTCATTTGTTATTTCCTTTATATTCTATTTTATTTTACCTTTTTTTGTTTTCTTTCAAGCCTTAATCTGCCCTCCTAGTAAGAATATATTAATATTCCATTAGCATGGCTGTAGAGTTAGCATGCACACATGGAACACAGGCTGCATAAAAGCGGTGAACTTCCAGATGGATTGCAGTTCAAACAGGTTCATTTTCCACCCGACACCCCACAGGACATACATGCACATTTGAAAATATATTTGGGGAAATATCAGTAGATTAAAGCATGCATCAAATGGTGCAGTTTCCAAAGCAACCCAGAGGTTCGATTTCGTTTAAATATATCAAAGGTTTAAGAACAGACAGTCTGATGATAATACCTAAGTATGTAACAGAGGATTATAAAACCTAACCTTGGCGTCAGATCCTGGGGGCTGGCGTATGCTGCTTCAGTATTCATGCCAGGACAAAACTCAAACCATAAACGCCTAGAGATGGAGACACACTCCTTCCTTCCCCTCCGTTTCTCCATGAGGCCCAGGGGGAGGCTCTCCCTGTAGCATATTGGGGAACTGGACCATCCGGCCAGGCTTTATGTCCCCTGTAATGGGGTCACAGACTCCACTGTCTCCCTGGGGAGGTAATTCTGCTGCCTAATAGCTTCCACTCCAACAAACTTTTTCCTTGATATGCAGACAACTCCTCTCTGCTCATTTCCTTCTCCGTAATGCCCCTTTTACTGCCCTGCAAATTCCTCTTTGGGGGTTTCCAGCCCCCGAGGCAGAGACAATGCCTGCTTTGAAACAGCAGCTTCATGGTGCTATACTCACGACTTCCAGTTCGTTCAATCTCACTTTGTATGTTAAAGCCTTCATACCCTTTTTATTTTTTGTGACTCTTCTTTGTAATTCTTGCAATTCATACAAATATATGGCTCCTATGGTGAATTTGACTCTGTAAACTGCAATGCGTCAATGACTACGTGATAATAAATGCTCAAACCCTCACTGTAGGCACCACATGTATACACACACACACACATGCACACTGGACTTAAATACATTGACAACATTCTTTTCCCAAGGCCATAAATTCTAATTGCATTCTAGTGTCTTTGCTTTTATGTAGTAGAAAATGTAGAGAAACCTTCAGGGTTCCTCCCCTTTCCAATTTCTCTCGAACATTGTTGGTCAATGAGATTTGGGGACTCTGTTCTTGAATGAGAGGGATTAAAAACCTGCATGGAAACTGAATTCATTTTTAGTATCGGATGCAGATTTACTCCTGTAAGAAGACTTTCAGCAAGACAGCTTGGGTTGAGTCACACTAAACGACTTTAGAGAAGCAAAGAAAAAGAGAGAAGGCTCACAAACCCTCCTGTGTTGGATGATAATTTTGGTTCATTTCCCAGCTGCTCAGACCCAAAAAATCATACAGCAACTGTATTAATTACAACACTGTTTAGCCAATAGCTTATGCATATTTCTAACTAACTCTTACATCTTTAATTAACCCGTTTCTGTTCATTTATGTATCGCTAGGAGGCTGGTGGTTTACCAGTATGGTTCTTGGGTTTCTGTCTCCTTTGTCAGCTACATGGTATTTCCCTGACTCTGCCAACTCTATTTCCATATCTCTGTTCAGATTTCTTGCCTGGCTACATTCTGTTTTGCCATAGGCCCAAAGCACATTTATTAACAAACAGTAACAAAACATATTCACAGCATACAAAAGTGCCCTTCTCACATCACTCCTGTATTCTTTTTTGTATGTTTGTTTGTGTTTTTTATTGATTTTTATTGAGCTCTACATTTTTTCTCTGCTCCCCTCCCTGCCTCTCCCATCCTGCCTTCAACCATCCCCCAAGGTCTCCACGCTCCTAATTCACTCAGGAGATCTTGTCTTTTTCTACTTCCCAGGTATATTAGATCTATATAAGTCTCTCTTAATGCCCTCATTGTTGTCTAAGTTCTCTGGAATTGTGGTTTGTAGGCTGCTTTTCTTTGCTTTATGTTTAAAAACCACCTATGAATGAGTACATGTGATAATTGTATTTCTGGGTCTGCACTCCTGTCTTCTAATGGAAGTCTCAGTGCTAAACTTCTCTACTAGCAGGGCAGAAGGGGCAGAATGCTACCTAAGTTTCAGATGCGCTCATTTGGGAGCCCTAAACTCTCTGATGAGGAGGAGAGGAAATTCACTCTTATCTTGCCTCACATTCACTCCTCCAAATGAGAGCTCAAGACTGTCCTAGCACATGGCACCAGCAGAGTTGCTGCTTTTAAATGTACACTACCTATGTCATGGGGACTCCGATGTGTGACTAGTATATCATTGTGATGAAGGCTTAAATCCAGCTCTCTCTTTTCTTATTGTGGGCTACAGGGTCTAATAAAGCAACTGCTAACTGCGCTACCACATTTCAGTGTTTTAGATGCTGAATACTTTAAATAATTCTATTCTACTGGGGTGGAGCAAATTTAAGAAGGCAAATGTTTATAGGGAGGTGAGTAGGTAGCCACTGTGAATTCCTTCACTGTGAATTTTCACACACACACACACACACATGGATCACAGATTAAGACAGGGAGAGAGAGACACACAGACATATATATACACACAGGCACACTTAGATATATATATAGGCATATGCATAGGCACATAGACATACATATACATGGACACAGACACATATAGATACATACAAATGAATAAAGACACACACAGATACTCATGTATAGACACATATGCAGACATACAGCTACATACATACAGGCAGATCAACATACACACAGAACTGTAAACATGTACACACATACAGACATGTAACACACACATGCAGACACACACAAAGCACTGCAGTCTGTCACAGAGAATTAAAGATATGAATAAATTGTATACCACTACTGCTTGCTTTGTGTTTAACACATATGGGCTTAGATTTGACAAATCACTTCATTCCCTCCCCAAGTCTTCTCATCTGTGAACACTGCACCAGAGGCACTCCTAACAATATGATATAATTCTTAGAATGCATCGTCCTAGTTTCCTCCTTCCTTCTGAGAGCTGTAATGTGAGGGGAAATAGTTGTCATTTATACTTATTTGTTACCAGCAGGTGCAAGAAATCTTTTGGCCTCCATGCAAAGTCCTCAGCTACAGTTTAACCACAATAGCTGTTGTTTCTTGGATCTGAATACAATCGTTGCTCTTCCAATCATGCTTTTCTGTCAGACTTTTCTGAAGGAGATATGTATAGAGCTGTGATTACACAAATTTATGTGAAGATCTCCACACACTCACCAAAAGCATCTATTTAAGTCTCCTACGCAACCATGAGCAACATATATTGGGGTCTAGTTAGAACACACCCTGCTCTGGCTAAAGATACAAGGGCAGACCATATGACCTTTGAGATTCCTGGAAAAAAAATAAATATAAATATGTAAATTTACCAGTAAACATATATGCTAGATAGAGATCAAGTAGCTGAATACATGACTCCTTTGGCATATACTTCTTTGATCACAACTATATAAAATACAACCAAGACAGGATGTAACACATACTTAAAGCATTATTAATTGTAACCACTCCTGCTAATGTTTTATAAAGGTTATTTTGTGTATATTTGTATGTTATATGGCAATGCTTGCAGACTTCAGAAGAGAACATTGAATTCTCTATAGGTAGAGTAAAAGGTGGTTGGTTGTGAGGCACTCATGTGAGTCCCTTGAAAGAACAGCAAGTGCTCTTAATCAATGAGCAACCTCTCCCTGGCCTTGGTAATTTTTATTTTATTTCTACAATCACAACCAGTACAACCAAGCATTGCTTCTTGTTTCATAGGTTTAAAGCCTGAATAGAAGCTACAGTCAGAACACACACCTTAGAGCCTTTAGATTTCTTTTTACTAAGAATTATGTTGAATTCTTCCCGTTTCCTACAAAGAGTATATTCTGCTTAACTGGGGATCAACTTCTGTGTACTCTGTCCTTATAACAACCCTTATATAGGAACGAGACTCTCCATGGACACTGACACTCTAAGAAGGTCACCAAGTGTCCCCTACAAACAGTGGCCCCAAGTTCAGGTTTGGAGTTCAGGGTTGATCACGTGGTCTCAGATAATATGTTTGTGTTATTTACAATGAAGATACATACTCAAAGTTTGCACTGGATCTTAAATTTAGACATTGTAGGTCTTCAACATCAACTGCTAGATGGAAGAACTGACTCATTATTCAGATTCACAGGTACTTTATACAGAGGTGGAATAGACTGTGACTCTGGAAGTATTTAAAGGACTCCAGGGAAGACCTGCACTACCTCCCCAATGAGCTATACCAACTGCTCGCTAGTGCCTGCATTTCTTTATAGCGAGCAACACCTTCATTTCCCAAACACAGGGAAGCCATGAAATAAAATCTCTGAGACAGTTTACAACATAGTCTGAAATACATATCCAATTTAGACAATCACTCTTAGTAAGTTTGGTCAGAGAATAGAAAAGCATAGTAAAACATGGCATTGATAAAGATGTCTCTAGATGGAAAACATTGGAAACTTGAAATAAAATGATCAAATATGTGTACAGATAATATAGTTTGCCTAGTCTGGGTGTGTTTTAATCATTAAACCCATTAAGTATGGGTATCTATGCATATCTAGGTGCAATGTGATATAGGTAGGTCTTGGTCTTCCTTCTGTCCCAGGTTCTACACAACATTGAGATAAACATTTTCATATATTGAGAATAATCAATGACTTTACTGGTGCAATGTGTCATTTGGTAACATAGTTTATAGCCAAGAATTTGCACGTGTTTCTCTGGAAGTTTAAAATTCAATGGCAAGTAAAACTAAAACTAGTAGAGACGTGTTTCTGTTCCCCAGACTCCTAATCTATATAGCAGTGACTAGCTCATGTGGCATTCCAAAGACATATGCAAGGTTGAAGAAATACACTAGCATAATCTAAGACAGTAATATAAATAGGAAATAACTAATTCAAACTCAGGATTATGGTGCAAGCTTGCAAAAATAAGCCATATCCTTCAAAGAAAATTATTTGGTAGAGATGGGAAAAGTCTGAGCACATATGAAAAAAGTTCATACATGAGTTCAAGAGCTTATAGTCAGGCATAATAAAACTCTTATTGTTAATGTATAGAAGTACAACTAACTTTCATAATATTGGTATTGTATACTACAACATACTATGATGCCATATATAATATATCTTACTGAGTCTAATCATTACTTCCCAAATGTCAGGTCCAAAGAAAATTCCATTTCTCCAAATTCTGGTGAACACAGACAAAATTGAACATTATCTAAGAACATGTGAAGGCTGTCCCTCTCTACCGAAAAAGAGCTATTTCCTTTATGACTGGCAGAAGAGGCAAGCGGTTATCTGGCTATCTGTGGTGCCTATTAGCATATGAAGGTACTGGGCTGCAGGCTCTCTCAGTGTCACAATTATGTGATACCTATTTTGACATCCAATTTAGGAGTCTAGTTCTTCTCATCTCCTCCTTTCCCTAAACTTCCCCAGCTCTCCTGTTTCCCTTTCCTCAAATACTCGTTCTCATGAAAGCCTTTGTTGTCCTCACTCTCTCTGTCTTCCTCTCTTAATCTCCTCTTCCTCTGTCTCTCTGCTTTGCTCCTGTTTCTCTCTGGCAAGGTTTATTCTGCTGAGCGTATCTAGTTTACTACTTTCTCTCTCTGCTCTGAGCATTCTCAAATGTCTTTGGCTATTCTCTCTTTCATATCAACAATACAACCCTTTCCCTTAGCCACACCATTGAGTAATTGTGTTGTCTGTTTCTATATCAAAGGGATATAATTTTTTAATAAGCCTTACATTAACTGCAGAAACAAGTTACTGTTCTATTTTCAACATGGGTGACATTCGTTGTTTAGTTTATTTATTTTTCTTATTTAGTTGCTTGGGCCAGAACTTCTATTTTTAGTGTGCTGAAGTAGAATGGACATACTACAGGGAAAAGGAAGGCTACTCAGTAAGATGCTTATTCAAATTCCATTAACATTCTTTATGAAAATAGAAACATAATATTTACATAGTATGAGATGATTCCCAATAACCAAAGTGATTTTCAGAAAGAAGAGCAAAACAAGAAACTTATCACAGTTTCCAGTTTCAATCTAAATAGCAAATGTATATTTGTCACAAAAGAATTTAAAACAGATACATATACCAATGTTACTCAATCAGGACACTAGAAAGTAACAAATAAGTTTATAGAATACAGTTTTTTTCACAAAAGGACCAAGTATTAATATTCAATAAGTGGTTATGGCAAAACAATATTTTTCACCAAAAAGGGGGCAGATTTGGACCCTTTTATTACATTTTATGAAAAACAAATGAAGCTGAAAATTATTTAAGATTTAAATGTAAGATCTAAAACTCTAAAAGTGCTAGCGTAAACCAGAATGATCTTTGAAGTCGGCAATCATGTTAGGGATATGACAGAATAATCACCGCAGTGACCTAAGTTTAAGAAATAAATAAATAAAAAGAGAGTGAGATGACATGAGACTGAAATTAATCTGGTGAGTCTGGAAAGCTGAAAACAATGTTAGAGGTAAAAATACCATTGAGAAATTGGAAAGAATGTTTGAAAGCTACAAATAAACAAAAGATTAGCGTTCAAAGTAGAAAACCAACAAATACAACTCAGCAAAAATAATCATCTTATTTGAAAACTGATCAAAGTACCAGAATATTCTTTAGAGATGATAATTACTTGTCTACAGATATAGAAAGGAAAGGAAAGAATACGAGGAGGAAGAAGAGGAGGAGGAGGAGGAGGAAGCCTTGACACCACTCTTAGCAAAGGGACCTTTAATCTCAGTGCAATAACAGCCCATACCTGTTAGGATGGCTGTTTTCAAAAGGAGAGAAGATAGCTTATGAGCAAAAATGTGCAGAAAAGTAATTTTTTGAAAACTGTTTCAAGAATTGTATTTAATAAAAGCATTGTATAAAATAATATGTGGTTTCCTCAACTTATTTTAAAATAACAGCTATGCTACTGCCCAGCAGTAATTTTTCTAGATGTAAATTAAACCAGAATGAAAACAGCATCTTGAAATCTATGCCCTCATCTACGGCAACATCACTCACAATAGTAAAGATGTGGAAATTACATGAAGGTCCACTGCTAATGAATGTGTGAATACATAACGATGGGTACTATATTCAGACCTGAGATAGGAACAATAACATGATTGGGCCGGGAAAGAATCATGGTATATTAATTACGACAAATATTTAAAGATATAATTATGCATGGAGTCTATTAACAGTCAAACTGATAGAAGCATGGTATAGAATGGTGGTTATCAGAGGCTCATAGAGATAAAAATGAGGAAATGTTTATTCAATAATGAAATTTGCTATTTGTAATTAAGAGAATATAACTTGAAACATGGCAACTTAGAGTTAGTAATAATATATCCTATCAATAAAGTTAGCGAGACTGTTCTTAGGACTTCTTTAGTGTTATGGAGATGCATATGAACTGATATAATTGTTGTATTAATTAAACTGATTGTTGTTAACTTAGAAAACACGGGGAAGTCAAGTTGATGCCTACTTAGAACTTTTATCCCTATTGACTAGGTCATGGTACCAGAAGGTACCATGATACATACCAACCCAGCTCAGCAACAGACCCTTGAATCTACAGTGGTGAACTGCCTGAATGATACATTGGTGTATAGTGGCACAAAACTGGGAGTAACCAATCACTATCTTGTTTGATTTAAGGACCATTCTCTAAGATGAAACCTATACCCAACACTGCTTCAATGTCCGAGAATTGAGATAAGATAGGGGAAAATGAAACACTATCATTCAACTAGAGTATAGCAATAAAATGACTCCTGATGATATTCTACTACTCTCATAGATCAGTGTCTTGCTTAGCAATCATCAGGGGAGTTTCCACCTGAAGTAGAAAAAACAAATTCAGAGACCCACAACAGACAATATTCTGAGATCACCTGCATCAATCAGTCCTAAATGGGATATCTATATAAAATCCCTTTTCTGAGTGCTCAGAGTACAGAACAGGAAGTAGAAAAAAATGTTAAGAGTCAGTGGTGTTAGAATTCACCAAGGAAACAAAGGCTTCTAGACACAACGGGACTGATGAACACATGCACACACAGTGATTGTGGCATCAGGCACAAGTCTAAGCCATATAGGATCCCAGCACTGAAAAGTGAAGTGGACACAAGCCCCTATCCTTTACCCAGAAGCTACCTCCAAATGATAACCACTCACAAAGGAAAAATATGTTTTTTGGTCCAACAGTCTTACTGAATATACAAAGAACATTTAAG